>NW_026000229.1:53301985-53305498 GCF_001458135.2 Marmota marmota marmota
AGGGGGCATGGGGGTAGGAAAGATGGTGAAATGAGATGGACATCATTATTCTAGGTAACATGTATGAAAACACGAATGTGTGACTCTACTTTGTGTACAACCAGATAAATGAAAAATTGTGCTTCATTTGTGTACTATGAACTGAAATGCATTCTGCTGACATGTATAACAAATTAGAAAAAATAAATAAAAAATAAGAAATGATGCCCCCCCAAAAAAGAAGGTGATATTCAAGTGTAAATAAATTCACAAAGAACAAGTCCCCGAGAAACTGGGACACACAAATTAAAAAAAAAATACGGATCATAAAATACATGCTTATTATGGAAAATTTGAATATAAATTTTTTTACAAAAGAAAATAAACATGAATTTATTTACTCATTAAAGGTATTTACTAGTAACATTGTATCATATGTACTTTAAATTTTTTCTCTATGTCAAGAAGTTCTATGCCGAATTTGGAAAATAATATGCTTTCCTATGTTATTAAGTACTCTTTGAATTTATGATTTTAATGAATTTATGATATTTCATTATTATAATTTATTGAATTATCATAATTTATGTAAGCAATTCCTTAGTATTGGGTATTTATGATGAGATAAAATTCATTGCTTTCCCATGTTATTAAATACTGTAAAATTATCTTTTAGTTGTTTTGTTGTCAAACTAATGCTGCCTTGAACTCTCTTGTACATATATATTTTCATTTCTTTTTATTTCCTTAAGATAAATTTCCATAAATGGGTTTACTTGGTCAAAATGCAAAACTTTTTATAGGCTGTTTATAAATTTTATTGTGTATATTTAAGGTATGCAACATGATGCTATATGATGTATACAGATAGTAAAAAGGTTCCTATAATGAAGCAAATTAATATATCCATTATCTCCCATAGTTATTCCTTTATTTGTTTTGTGGCTAGAGCAAATAATATCTACTCTGAATCCCATATACAGTACAATTTTATTACCTGTAGTCCTTATGTATATATTAGATTTCCAGATTTGTTCATCTTACATATTTATTATTTATTATTTTGTATCCTCTGATCTATAGTTTCCATTTCTTCCCACCATACCCATCTGGTAATCAGTATTCTGTTCTGTATCTCTATGTATTATAATTTTTTTTTTAGATTTCACATTTTAGGGAGAACAAGTTTGATAGGATTCAGCCATAAAGCATCTGATCCTAAGCTTTTCTTTGTTGGAAGTTTTTTGATTACTTCTTCATTATTTTTTTGTTAATATTCTACTCAGGCTTTCTACTTCTTCCTGAGTCAATCTTGATATATTTTTCTGGGAATTTTTCCATTTTCCTAAGTTATCCAATTTGTGGGCATGTAAATATTCACAATGATTCCCTATTGTCCTTTTAAATTTTGATGTGTCTGTTGTAATTTCTTGACTTTTATTTTTTATTTTATTTATTTAAGTCTTCTCTGTTTTTTCTTAGACTATATCTAAGAGTTGGTTGTTTTGTTTACTTTTTTAAAAAACCTATTCTTAGTTTTATGGATTCTTTTTATGAGTCTTCTTTTCTCTATTTTATTTGTTTCCTTTCTTATTTTTTACTTTTCTTCCTTCTGCTAATTTTGGGTTTAGTTTGTTTTTCTTACTCTAGTTCCTTGAGATATAATGTTGGACTATTTACTTGAGATCTTTCTTCTTCTTTTTTAAACATAGGTATTTATTGCTGTATGCTACTCTTCCACAATTTTTGCAGCATCCTGTAGGTTTGGGGATGCCGTCTTTTCATTGTTATTTGTCTGAAGATATTTTTAAATTTAATTTTTATTTCTTTTTTGACCTATTAACTGTGCATAAGAATGATGTTTAATTTGCATATAGTCATAAATTTTACAAAATTCCACCTGTTACTTATATCTAGATTCATACCATTGTTGTTTGAAATGATACTAAGTATGATTTCGGTCTTTTTATATTTATTAGGATTTGTTTTGTGGCCTACCATATGGTCTATCCTGAAGAATATTCCATGTGTGTTGTAGGAAAATATGTTTTTTCTACTGTTGAATGGAGACTTTTATATTCTTGTTAGACCCATTTGTTCAAAAATGCAATTCAAGTCCAGTATTTTCTTATTAATTTTCTTTCTGGTTGATCTGTCCATTATTGAAAGTGGGGTATTAAAGTCCCTCACAATTATTGTATTGGTATCTATTTCTCCCTTCATGTCCATTAATATTTGCTTTATGTCTCTAGATCCTCCAGCGCTGTTTGCATATATAGCTTCAATTGTTATATCTTCTTGATGAATTGACCAGTTTGGCATTAAATAATGACCTCCTTTGTCTCTTACGAGAGTTTTTGAATTGAAGTCTATCTTATAAGGATTGCTACTTCTGCTTTCCTTTGGTTACCATATGCATGGGATATCTTCTTCTATCGTTTTGCTTTCAGCCTACACGTGTTCTTAAAGCTTAAATGTGTCTCCTGCCAATAGTGTATTGTTGGATCTTGTTTTTAAATTCATTCAGCCATTCTGTTGTTTGATTGGAAATTTAATCTACTTACATTAAAGGTCATTAATGATAGATAAAAATGACAACAGTCAATTTGTTATTTGTTTTCTTTTCTTTTTTTTTTTTTTTTGTTTTGCAGCTCTTCTATTTCTTTCTTCTCTTGTTGACCACCTTTGTGATTCAACAATTTTCTATAGTGGTAAGTTTGGATTCCTTTCTCTCTGTTGTTTGTAAACCTGTTATATTGTTTTGTTTTGTGGCTATCATGAAACTTATATAAAAATCTTATTATAATCTACCATTTTAAACTTCTATTGCATATGATACTCTAGACTTTTATGTTTCTGATATTAATTTACATATTTTCATATTGTGTATTCTTTAACAACTTATTGTAGCTTTAATTATTTGTAACATTTTTACTTATTATTATTATTTTTTGGGTACTGGAGATTGAACCCAGGGGTGCTTTACCACTGAGCTACATCCCCAGGCATTGTTACTTTTCATTTTAAGACAGGGATTACGAAGTTGCTTAGGCTGGTCTCAAATTTGTGATCCTCCAGCCTCAGCCTCCTGAGTCACTGGGAGTACAGGAATTTGCCACCATGCTCAGCCTAACTGTTTTTACTTTCAACCTTGATTCTTGATATATATAGTAGTGTGTATAAATCTGAAAGGCTCCCTCAACTGAGCTCAGAGCCCCTAGGACACTAAGAGTCTCCACTATCAAAGGCTGTGTTATGGTAGGGGCTGCGGGGGTCTCCTTGCTCACCTTTTCCCAGTAAGGGGAAGTCCTTCCTGGTTCTGAGCTGATTCTGAGTAGGAGGATGGAGTAGTGGAAGCAACATGTTCCTTTCTCTTCTTCAAGCAGTCATTCTTGGTTTCTGTGTTCTGCAGAATTTCTGCTGTTTCTTTGCTCTTTTTCCTTGTTCCCCTTTACCTATTTTGGTCAAAATGTTTATCGGTAGTTTTGGAGGTTTTTGTTTGTGGGGAGAAGGGAGGATATATATATATATATA
>NW_026000229.1:53305520-53334941 GCF_001458135.2 Marmota marmota marmota
ATATATATATATAATATATTATATATAATATATAATAATATAATATATAATATATAATATATATATATTATATATATATAATATATATATATAATCACGTTCCAAATAATACATATTGCTATCTTTAGCATATCTCTTTCATACTGCTTGTGATAGTATTGAATAAATGTAAAGCACATTGTTAAGTTTATATAATCATTAGAAAGGTTAAAATTGTAGTTATCTATTGGTAATTTATATATCTTCTTGTGAAAATCACTGACTGACTTGCTGGGTTTTTAGGTGTTTATATAATGAACCCAGCATTATGGTAGAATAATTTTTAGGGAAAGAAAGAATTCCGGATTGGAAGGAGATAGGTTTCTTTAACTGTACCTACTTTCCTCATATTTGGGTATTTACATATAGTTTTCTCAAATTTGAATATTGCAATCAGTTTTCATCTTTAGGCTCTTACACACGTAATTGATGAGTCCCTTGGATGTTTTTCTAATGCCTGAGATGGGTCAATAATCACCTCATAAATGAAGGACTGCTCAGGAGGGAGAAGGTCAGGTTGCATCTCCAAAGTTTATATACTATAACAATAGCTAATATTTATTGACTGCTGATGTGCTTATTAATTCTTTACATAGATTTTCTCATTTAAGTTTCTCCAAATTCAAAGAGGTAAGTGTATTGTTATCTTCAATTGGTAGATGAGGAACTGAGGCACAGAAGCGGTCGGCAAGCCAGGCGGGTGAGGCACACCTGTAATCCTAGCGGCTCCAGAGGCTGAGGCAGGAGGATCATAAGTTCAAAGCCAGCCTCAGCAATGGTAAGGCGCTAAGCAACTCAGGGAGACCCTGTCTCTAAAAAAAATACAAAATAGGGCTGGGGATATGGGTCAGTGGTTGAGGGCCCCTGAGTTCAATCCCTGGTACCTCACCCCAAAAAAGAAAATAAAGGGGGTCAGAAACTTGCAGAGCTAGTGAGCAAAGGAGCCAGTATTCAAATCTAGTTCACTCTGCTCTCAGCCCTAACCCTTAATTATGTAGTGAGGCAGCAGTATGCTAGACAGATGTGAATGCATGCTGTTTCCTGTGTGGAAGCCCAGCTGACATTTTGACTTATTATCTTTTTGGTCAAAAGCATCATGATCCATGTAGAAGGGCACAGGATATTCAGAGCATCAACGGGATAGAGGGTGTCAGCTTTTGGAGATGGAACCCTGACTCTGAAGGGATCTGGGATAATGCTGTCTGTGGAGGGGAAATGCTCCCCTTGTTTAGGTGTTCTGTTAGGATAATTAATGGTCTCAGTGCTTTAAAGCATTCTTTCTTGTCTTTAAAAGACTCTTGGGACCCTTCCAATCTCAGCAACTGAATCACACGTTTTGGGGTTTAGTGCAGCCAGGTTGGGATAACATCGTAAAGCATGTTGGAATGAGGGAAAGGATAATTCCTCTGAAGTCAAGTACAAGGACTTCCACAGAAGCAATAGTCTCTTTGATTTTTTTTTTCCGTAGCTGGTGAAAGGAATTCTATGTTAGAGTTAAGCATGTGGTGGAACAGCTATTGAAAATGTTAAGCCACAGAAAATAACTTGGGTTAGATATGGAGGAATACTCTGTCTGGCTTCTAAGCTCTTTGTAACAGCTAGTTTATTATTATCCTGCATGGGGAGTATCCACGTTTATGGCGGATCTGAAATATCTTTGTGTGGCAAATGAAGAGCAGCATGTTAAAAAGGAAAAGCAGTGTGAACCACGAATGTAATGAAGAGATTATTCTTGCTTCAAGCAATATATTGAAAGCAGCAAAGAATAAACCTTTCTTTGCAAGTACATTCAGAATCCTTTAAGCATGTTACTTGTGTCTCTTGAATTCTCCTATGGAATTTTCTTTTTCACCATCTAAAATGACTTAGCTGTGCCTGAATTCTGGGCATGGCATAGATTTACTGCTGGTTTCTTGAGTTGTTTCAGCATCTTAATTGTACCACCATATAAAGGCAGCACTCCATGTTTGTTAAGGGACAGTTGACTTGTTGCTCTAATGAGTCCCGGGAAAACCTAGTTTTCAATGCATACCTTTCATTTAATTTATACTTTCCAAATTTTATCTATTCTTATAAATATACTGAATACGTCTTTGTCCCTCAAATATTACTGTGCCCACATAACTGTTCTGTGTACATGATCCTCCGTTCTACCCAGAAAGACCCTTAATTCATACTTCTAGAAGCTGTTTAGTTGGATCCTGCTGACGAATCACTTTCATAGCCTCACCCTTTCCCATTTTAGTTTTCCCTTGTCCTGCTCTATGTTTCTCTCTCTGAGTGTAAAACAAGAGGCCCAGCTCCACACTGAGACAGATTTCTGGGGAGTTATTTTCATAAATAGCTTACAGTAATTGAGGGCTGATTATGTCCTAGGCATTGGATTAAAATTTTGTATGGATTATCTAGTTTGATCCTCACAATACCTTCATGAAGCTGTTAATGGTAATGCTCATGTTTATAGATGGGAGCATTGAAAGTGAGACAGGGAAAGAGATTTACCCACAGCCACTCATTGGAAGTGTTATTGATGCATACTATGAGCCAGGATCTGAACCCCTGTTCAGATCTGAACTCTGAAACCCTGTTCCCTGGGGACGGGGAGCATCCAACAGGGGCTTGTTGCCCCAAGGAAAATAGGTAAGGGAAACCATGGGGATGGTCCTCGGGAGAGGGATAAAGAGGTTTCCTTTGTCCTAGGCCAATATTCTACTCTGCAAAGAAGATTCTGGACAGAAAATGTAGTGATGTAAGTGGATGTTACCACTTCCTTCTCCTGAGAAGTCAGGGGAGAGAGATCGACATTCTCCAAAACTGCAAGTCCAAAACAAGTATTCTGAATTCTATGTTAGAGATATTCTGAGTATCCCGTCCTCTGGGTTTAGAGAGTACCTGACACTAGCAAGTCACTGACCTTTGACTTTTGGAGTACTTTTGTAGTGATTGATTTTGCTTTGGATAAATATCAGGGACATAAATTATATCCTGAAATTTCTACATTCAGTAGCCAGAGTGATATTTTTCTTGGTTGTAACTTTTCATGTGGACAAATGAGGTGAGAAAAATCTCATAATCTTTGAACAGTGGTTCTCTCTCACCATCTGTTAATCTTAGCCGTATTAAGATCATATTATTATTTCCCAGACTCACTGCCTCATGCCAGTGGACTAAACTTCGGTTATTACAAAGTTGTTTTTTTTTTCCTTTTCCTTGAAAAAAAAATAGGTGAAATATTTTAACTTGAGTTAAACAGATATACCTACTTTCTACTTTTTCCTTTAAAGGTTTACCCAATTTTCTTCCCCAGGAACTTTCCCCACCATTTTTGCTGTTTTTTTTTTTTTTTCAATTAACACAAATATAATGAGGCTACTATTTAATCAAAATTAAATTAAAATGATTTTCTCTGGACCTCAAAGCAGAGGGTGACAGGGAAAAGTATGTCTAAAAATGTAGATTTTAGAAGCAGGATCCCTGAATCCTATCCCAATGCTAGTGTTGCCTCATCCTGTGCCTTAGTTTCTCAACATGCAAAATAAGACTTTTTTTCTCAGAGAACCTATAAGGATAATGTGAAAGCATATTTGAAAGATTTCTAAGCACTTAGCAGGAAAGACTTGTAATCTGCCTCCTATTATCTCGTGTTATAAAAGGGACTAGCATAAGGAATAATTTGGGACCACAGTGCTATAAAAATAATTGCATACACTTATTCAACCTGTTTCTTACTCTTCCTTATACACGCCTATTCTATTAGTGTCTGCCCTTGCTCAGGCTGATAGGGTGGAAACACTCCTAGACTGGTTGGCATGGAAACTAAACCCAGAGCATGCTGGGAGCATGCAGGGTGTCCTTGGACCCAGCTGTGTGGCAGGTGAAGAAATATCACCCCCCCTCAGAAAAAATCATTGCAAAACCAGATTAAATTAAAAGAAATATAACTGAGTTGTAAATATGCTATTATTCTTTCTCTTTAAAAAAAAAGAAAAAAGAAAAAGCACTACCCTACTTATGGTAAGTGACTTTAAATTAGCCTTTCTTGGCACATCAAAATCTGCCTTAGGAAATTATTCAGCTAAAAACTAACTAGGGCCTACATGTATCTATTGAGATAAATGCTTTTAGGGCTGTTTTCTTCTATACCCAGTACCCATTCTCTGGAAACTTTCTCTCCCCACAAGGTGGTGAACCTTAGGCAGTCATGTTCATACTGTGACCCAACCCCAAGAGGATTAGGAATGAGCCCCAGATTCTAGATAGACAATTAGATTCTTTCTCCCTGGAATTTGGAATTGGAAATGATGGATTTTATTTGGTCTGGACTGTTTGCTTAAACTCTGCTATGCACAGGGAGTGTGCCAGAGATTAGTCTGGTAGGTTTTACTGTTAACTGTGTGTGTGTATAAGTTTCTCTCTCCAAGTAATGTGTGAACTTGTTGGTAGCAAGAATTTAGTGTTTTGAAGTCTGAATTCATCTGAACCCACCAGATTGTTATCTTTGACATTTCAAACAAGAACTGTGAGAGCGATGAACCATCTTGAAGATTTAATCGTTCCTTCTGGGATACTGGTGATTCCAGCTTACACGTTAAAGCTGTAAGAACTGTGAAGAAAGGGAGTTTAAGTGAGGGTGGTGTTTAGTGATTATATTAGTCAGGATCCTGGCAGCAAATAGCTGGCACATATTTTGCATAATTTGAGAATTTAATAAAGGGACTATTTAGTAAAAGCCTAGCATAGGGAAACCACAAAGAATAGTGTAATACCCTGTAGCTAGTGGGTTTCTGTTACCACTTCATTGCCTAAATGGGAAAGGTAGGGAGTGATTCTGGGAATCAGAACACGAGAAAGTGACAGCACAGGGAAGAGAAAATGTGCAAGAGCTCTTTGCATCCAGGGCTAACCCAAAAGAGCACAAAGCCACAGGTAGGCAACTGGGATTCTCTATTCAGGACACTAGGCTGACCTCACTCCCTTACCTCCTCCTACCCATTAATCTTCTTCTGTTTTTCCCCATAGGTTGAGCCAGCTGTTAGCCAGAACCTATAGATGCAATCCATGCAACAGAACCTCCTGCAATAAAGCAGAGTTGAGAAAGGCAGAGGATGGATCAGAAAGAGCAAATGGAAATGTACAGCTTGGGGACCTCCTGTATTTGTCAGCTTTTTTGTCACTGTGACAAAATACCTAAGAAAAACAAGTTATGAAGAGTGTTGTAGTTTGGATATAGGTGTCCCCCAGAAGTTCATGTGTGAGACAAAGCAAGAATGTTCGGAGGTAAAATGATTAGATTATGAGAGTTGTAACCTAATCAGTGGATTAATTCACGAATATGGATTAAACGGGTAATAGCTGTAGGCAGGTAGGGTGGGGCTGGAAGAGGTACACTGGAGTTTATATTTTGTCTCTGGTGAGTGTACCTTTCTCTCTGCTTCCTTGCTGCCTTATCCTATCTGCTTTCCTCCTCCACACCCTTCCACTAAGATGGCTGTTGTGTCTCAGGCCTGGAGCTATGGAGTTGGCTGGCTGTGAACTAAGACTTCTGAAAGTCTGAGCCAAATAAAATTTTCCTTTTCTTCTATGTTGTTCTTGTCAGGTCTTCTGGGCACAGAGACGAAAAAGCTGACTAAAGCAGGAGGAAAGATTTATTTTGGCTTATGGTTTCAATACTTTCAGTCCATGTCAGCTGGCTCTGTTGCTTTGGGTCTGGGGTAAGGTAGGATATCATGGGAGAAAGGGATAGTGGAACACAGCTTCTCACTTCATGGTCCCCAGGAAGGAGGCAGGGTGGGTGAGACAGACTCAGGTAGATTAAGGACAGGATATATTCTTCCAGGGCACACCCCAGTGACCTACTTCCTCCAACTAAGCCACACCTCCTACACTTTCCATCACCTCCCAATAACACCATCAACTGTGAATTAATGGGTTAATCCACTGATGAGGTTAACACCCTCACAATCCAATCGCATATCCAAAGCCCTACCTCTGAACACTGCTATATTGAGGACAAAGCCTTCCATATCTGAGCCTTTTGGGGACATTCCAGATCCAAATCATTATGCCTCCCTGTCCCATATGCTCTGACTCACGATCTCATCTCCTTCTACCTAGATATTGGTTGATACTTCTTACCACGTCTGATCATAGGTCTGATCATGTGACTCCCCAGGTGTTTCTGTTTCATCTGACACTACTTCTGCACCATCCCCATTTGCACCTTGAACTCCAGACACACAGATTTTTCTACATGCCTCTTTTTGTTTGTAGGTACTCTATTCTCTGCCTTTTGCAGCCTTTGTCAAACTTCTATTTAGCTTTTGGTAACTAAAATTCACTTTTCTCTGAAGCTTTTGGTCCCCTTTTCATAGACTAAGGCACTTTCTTAACTTGACTAACAGTTGGCTCAACCTATGAGGAAAAGCAGAAGAAGAATAATGGGTAGGAGGAGGTGAGGGAGGGAGGTCAGCCTAGTTTCCTGAATAGAGAATCCCAGTTGCCTACCTGTAGCTTTGTCCTCCCTGATCATTCTCCACTTTTTATGTTCACGCTGTTGCAGAGCACAGTTAAGGCTGGTTGATGTCTGT
The DNA here is from genome assembly GCF_001458135.2 of Marmota marmota marmota. NCBI lineage: Eukaryota > Metazoa > Chordata > Mammalia > Rodentia > Sciuridae > Marmota > Marmota marmota. The sequence continues at coordinate 53,312,147 of NW_026000229.1, forward strand.
CCCTCCTTCTGTGGGTCTTTGAAGGTTCTTGAGTCTGTTGCACTCACTCCAATTGGTGTCTTTAACACTTAACAGAGGGCCTGGCACAGAGCTGATGCTCAGAAAATGCTTGACAAATGAACAGTTTTCTTACTTTCAATCATGCCTGTCTTCCATCTGCCTTCTACATTTCCACATGCCCTTCCCATTAATCTTTCAAAACACCATCTCATGTGATCCCCCCATTCCTTGACCTCTCCAGTGGTTTTCCACTGAATGTGGAATGATATGCAAACTCTCCAACCCTCTACTGATTCCTTCTCCATGGGGACCCCGACTGTATTTCAATCTCATCTTCTCCCATTCCTCCCTGGCTCCCTTCCTACATTCTCTCACCCCAATTGCAAGTCCTATGGAACCACCGAGCATCCCTCACAAGCCATACTTTTCCATAATTTGTCACATTTGCATCTGTTCATCCTTCTGCCTGGAATGCCTCCTCCGTTTTCCGACACTCCCTAGTAATTCTTGCCCCGCTGCCCCCTTTCCCAGCTCTTCTCTACCTGAGAATGGTGGAAAATTGGCAAAGTCTTATTTTTTCAAAAAAAGATTTAGTTGTCATGGCATTTTCTCAGTAAAAATTTCCTTGAAATCTCTCCCTTGCAACTCAACAAAGTTAGCTACATTTTTTAACTCTATGGAATTCTTTTCATGCTGTGTTGACATGATTTTCTTACTTATGAGTTTCTATTGCCTTTTTTATTTGCAGAATCTAACACAAAGCCTGGCATATACCATATGACTAATAATTGTAACTTGAATGAATATATAGACAAATGAGTAAATTAATTAAACCTTAAGTTCTATGACCCTGGACTAAGCCGAGAAAAACCGATCCCTTTCCTTTCTGGTTATTTCTACACAGTATGTGAGTCCCTTTTGACTGGAGACACAGGTAGACCACACCGTGTGGCAGATGGTCAATGAAAGTAGAAAAGAGTCTTTGAGACTTTGGTCAGTTTTCTTTCAGGAAATGAGAGTGTCCTTCTTTATTCCTTTCTCCTTTCTTCAGGCCCTATTGTGGCTCTGTAGGTGCCAGCTGAGCCATACTGGATCATGAGTTGGAAGTCACATTTCTGAGAGTGGTGGAGTGACAAGTTAGACCTGCATCTCTGATGATGGTGGAGCTGTCAAATCAACCCTGCATGACTTATGCAGTCTTTACAATGAGACAGAAAGAAAATAAATGTTATGTTGTTTAAGCCATTGTTACTTTGAGATTTCTCATTTTCAACCAAATCCAATCCTAATTAATAAATCTACTTAATCATTTATACTGACTGAATCAAAGTCTAATATGAAAAAATAAGCAAATCATGTCACAGTTTACTTACTATTCCTGCTTCTGTTTTGTAACGTTTAAAACAAGCTCTCTGATAGAATTACTAAAGAGCTTAAATATAGAGAAGCGAAGGACACTGGTCTTTCTTTGTAAACAGACTTATAACATGCAGTTTCAGAATTCCATCTTACTATGACAGCTGACTTTCAGTTGACAGTGTCTATACCTCACCATTACAGAAGTACTCAAAAGAGGTAAGTCTGTGCTGCTGCCCGAGTGTTTTATTTTGCTCCCAGTGGAGTAGCTTGCCTTCATTACTAGGAGGACCAATTTACATTGGCCTGTTTATCTCAGACATATTTACCCCTCCTTTACATTCGTGCCCACAGAGCCCTTTCTGGAACCTCTTAATCTGGTCTTGCAACATGTACATTAAATGCATTGTAGCTTCTTGTTCTTGTCCTTCAGTATTATTTTATTTTATTTATTTACTCATTTATTGGTTTGTTTGTTTGTTTGGATTCCCATTTCAGAAAGCAGAAGATGGGCAGCTGTTCAGGAAAGGAGAATCATTATCCACTCCATCCAACAGAGTTCCGTTTTCTCTGTGAATTGGGATTTTTGTATTAGAAAAGCTAAAGAGATTTTTTGATTAGATGGATTTTTCTGGGAGTTTTCCATGAGGAATCAGCAGCCTGTGGGTATATTCCACCTATTAAAAGATGGAGTTGTAAAACTGATGTGTATGTAATCTCTTTTCAGGTTTCCACGGCAACAGTGGCAGCAATTCAGTGAGTAGCTTTTCCATTCTTCCTTCAAGACTTTCAGGCTGTAATATTGTTTAAAAAAAAAATCTCTTCCTTTAAAAAAATAATATATGCATTCCCAGGATGAGAGTCCAATAAGTAAATGGTTTTGCTACTAACAATGGTGTGATTTTGGCAAGTCAATTATCCTCTGTAAGCCCCAATTTCCTCATCTACAAAATATAAACAAAAAAGACATCTACACAACAGAATTGTGGGAGAGGTACATGAATTGTTTGGCACAATCTATAGCTTACGGTAGCAATTAGTAATTATCTTGAATGAAAATTTAGCCAATTGGGATACCATGTGAGATTGCAAGCCTTCAATATGAACATAACAGATAGAGTCCTTTTAGCATCTGTAGATATCCCTGGCCAATAGCAGGATGGGGGAGAGGGGAACAGAGAGTTATTGTTTAAAGGGTACAGTTTCAGTTGTATAAGGTAAAAAGAATTATGCAGATGGATGGTGCTCATAGTTGCACAACATTATGACTGTGTTTAATACCATGGAATTGAACATTTAAAAATAGTTAAAATGGTAATTTTCATTTTGTGTGTATTTTACCACAAAGTGGAAAATATTATTTAATATTATATTGTATTCTGATATTGGCAGTTTGTGCTTGCTCTCTCTCTCTCTCTCTCTTTCTCTCTCTCTCTCTCTCCCTCTCCCTCTCTCTCTCTTTCTCTCTCTTCCTTTCTATTTTTGTCTTTATATTTAGAGTGAATCATTTGTTAATAGCATGTCTGTGTTTTTTTTTCTTTATCCAGCAAGAAAAGCTCTCTTTAATTAGCATGTTTAAAATATCTAATATAAACATTCTTTTGATTAGGTTCAAGTCTATTTGGTTTTGTTCATTCTGACTACTCTTTTTTATTCCTTATTTCCTGCTCTCCACCCCTTTTATTTTGGGCTCAATAGGTCTCCTGGGAAGGTGGTGGGGTAGGAAGTACCATGAATCTATCTCTTCAACCTAGACAAAAATTGCACGGGTAGCATCTGCCTGATGTAACTGCTTTGGAACTCTGGGTCCTACTAAACACTTGCAAGGGGAAGGTTTAGATAGTAAATTGACATCAGTTTTGGTCAGTTTGAACTCTTAGAAGCAGCTACCCATCTTTCTGCCCATCCCCCGTGCTGGCAGCCATGCATGTGCTCCTGAAGCAGCTTGCATGTCACTTGCTGGAGACAGGGTGAACAAATAGGACCCTGTCCTCAAAATATCAGGGGCCCATGTTCTGATCACTGATTATTAGTTCTGAGGTGAGCACCAGGAACACTGATGCTGAACCTTCTACACTTTTGAAAGCCTTGCCCCCTCTGGTTGAAGGGATTTCCAAATTTAAAGGGCCAGTGAGATTTTGCCATTCCCCCTTCCTGGAGCCAGATCTTAAAGACTAAGATACACTCAAAACCGACCACAATTAGAAGGCGCTTCTGCATATTCATAGAAAGGCACAGGTGCAGAAAAAATCTGAGAAAGCCTTAAGTTTACACATTTGGATGATCTTTGGCACAAGATAACCTACCACAACCAAGAAAACAAAAACAATAATATAAAACAACAGACTCTGGAGAAGAGGGAGAATCTGATCTCCAGAGTGACCACATTATTTAAATATTTAGTTTTCAACAACAACAACAATAAAAAAAATCACAATCACAAAGCATATAAAAAAATAGGAAAATATGGCCCATTCAAGGGCAAAATATAAACAGAAACTGTCCATGCAAAAGGCCCGAGGGCAAATCTAAAAGATAAAGACTAAAAAATCACTGTTTTAAAGATGCTCAAAGAACAAAGGGAAGATATGGAAAAAGTCAAGGGAAAAAGGTGAACAAAATGAAATTATCAATAGAGATGGAGCTGAAAAAGAGTAACCATGTTGTATGTTTCTGAAGTCACGCTGTGATTTATCTAATTAGAGATAAATTCAAATTACAGCATTATAACTTTAGGATGCTCAATGAATTCCCCATGGTAACCACAAAAAAAAAATAGCTATAGAATATACAGAAAAGGAAATGAGAAAGGATTTAAATATTTCACTACCAAAACCAACTAAACACAAAAGACCATAATGCAGGAAATGAGGAACAATAAAGCTATAAGGCATATACCAAACAAATAGCAAAACAACAGCAGTCAGTCCATTCTTATGACCAATTACCTTAAATACAAATAAATTCTCCTGTCTAGAGATTTGAAAAATGCATAAAAGCATGATTAAATCAAGTGCTATTTATAAAAGATTCATTTTAGATATGCATACAACAGAATATTATTCTGCCTTAAAAAAGGAAAGAAATTCTTATATATGCTACCTCATTGATAAACCTTGAGGATATTATGCTATGTGAAATAAGCCAGTTACAAAAAAGGCAAATACATTATGATTCCATCTATATGAAGTACTAAGGTCATTCATGCAGTCATCATCCCATGAGGACACAGAATATGTCTATCAGCCCAAATGTTTTCTCTTACCTCTTAGCAGCAAATCTCCAGTCATCCCCAGCTCTTGGTAGCTATTGGCCTGTTTCTGTCACTGTAGTTTTTTACCTTCTAAAAATAAATATAAGTGGAATTAAGCAGAAAAGAGCCTTTTATGTTTGGGTCTTTTCATTTAGTATTTGCCTTTGTGTGTGTTAGTAGTTCATTTTATTGCTGAGTAATATATAGGTATATGTGTGTGAAACACAGAAAAATACATGGGACTGAATGGAGCACAATTTATCCATTCACTGGAGATGGATATTTGGTTTCTAGTTTGGGGCTATTAGGAATAAAGCTATTATAAATAATCATGTACAAGTCCCTATGTGGACATGTTTTAATTTTCCTTGGGTAAATACCTAGGAGTGGGAATGCTAGAGTTTATGGTAAGTTTATTTAAATTTTATAAGAAACTGCTAATTATTTTCTAAAAGTACTGAACTTTTGCATTCCCAAAGTTTTAGTTGCTTCACATTCTTGCCCAAATTTGGTATGCCAGTCTTATATTTTTGTCTCCATTGTTGATTTTATTGCTTTCATAGCTTTTAGCTTTCAAGTAACCTTTTAGTGTTTAAAATATGGATCACTGAGGGGCTGGGGTTGTGGCTCAGTGGTAGAGTGCGCGCCTCACACATGCGAGACCCTGGGTTCAATCCTCAGCACCACATAAAAATAAATAAGTGAAATAAAGGTATTATAAAGAATAATAAAATAAAATATGGCTCATTGACTTACCACTATGTACCTTTAAATGATATTAAACAACTTCGCATGCAGTCCAAACATTTTAGAATACAATGCTTTCTTTATCCTGCTCATCCTTGGTCATGCATTTTACTTCTGTTTAAAAATTTCACAATACGTTGCTATGTTAAAAATCTATAATACATTGTTATTATTTTATCATAATTGATAAAATTGCTTTAAAGAGGTAAAAAATGAGAAAAAGCCTCTTGAATTTGCTCACCCACATATTTTATCAATTACCGTGGTCTTTACTTGTCCACATTGATTCAAATTTCCCTCTCATATAATCCTTCTCTTTGAAGAATTATTTCTAATATCTTACAGCACAGTGTTGTTGGTGAAGATAATTCTCCCAGTTTTTATTGGTCTGAAAATTCCTAATTTCTCTTCTCATTTTGGAGTTGAGTTTGCTGAGTGTTATCTATTTTGGCGTCTCTCTTCCTCTACTGTCTCCCTATTGTCCTGTGGCTGGCAGCGTTTCTGAAAAGACATCTGTTCTCATTCTTACCTAGGTAGTTACTCTGAATATAACCCTTTGTTCCAGAGTTCTTTAAAATTTTTATTTTTATAACTGACTTTCAGCAATTTGAATAGGATGTGCCTTGGCATAGTATCCTTTGCCTGTATTCTGTTTGGATTCTGTTGGTCTTCTCAGGGTTATGGGGTTATAGTTCTCATCAGATATACAATGTTTCCTCATTTCTTCAAACATTTTTCTCTTCTTACCTCACCTCTCCTTCTGAGACTACATTTATAAGTAGTTAGATCACTGAATATTGATACTATTAATGGCAATATTAATGGTAACAGGTCACCAAGGTTCTATTTTTTTTTCAGTCATTTTACTCTCTGTGCTTCATTTTGGTTACATTCTATCACTCTCTCTCTCTCTCTCTCTCTCTCTCTCTGTGAGAGAGAGAGAGAGAGAGAGAGTGCTAGGTATTGAATTTACAGCCTCATACATACTAGGCTAGTGCCTTACCATGAAACTACACTCCAATCCTCTTCTGCAATATTTAAACTGCTATTAATCCCATCTTGTTTTACTCCATCTTTTGTAATATGTAGAACACATTTAAAATAAGTGTTTGAACATCCTCGCTTAATAATTTCATCATTATCTCTGGGATGGATTTTATTGACTGATTTTTCTTTTGATCATGCATGATATTTTCCAACTTGATTGGGTGCCTGATAATTTTAGATTGGATGTTACAAGTTGGGAGTTTTGGGGTTTGGGTTGCTGGATTTGTTACTTTTATTTCAGTAGTGTTGGATTTTTGAAAGTTTTAGAACAGGTTCAGTTCAATTTATTCTATAGACGCCTTAGCCCTGCTGTTAAGGCTTCTGAAGTTTCTATAGGATGTCCAGAAGTTGGAGGTCTTTCCACTCTGGTTGGTGAAACTACCTATTTCCAGCTTGTAAGAGTTCTGGAAATTGTTCTGCCTACTTCCACACAGTGATTCTTTTCTTAACCTGAGTAGTTTCTCTCATAGAATAAGTCTATCAACACTCATTGAAAGTCTCAAGTGGATCCTTCTGCAATTTTCTGGAATTTTTTTCTCTGTGTACATCATTCCTTCTCCATATTCTAACTTACCAATTCTAGACATTGTGGTCTCCTGAAATTCCAATTTCTGCCTCCTCAATTGGGAGAGATTATTGGACTCTATATGACTTCTCCCTCCCTGCACTGAATCCTAGAATTTTCTTCCAGGTCATAAGCCAACTCAATGGTAAGGTTCACACTGGTTTATCTTTTTCTTAGAGATCACAATTCTGCTTTACCTGTTGTCCACTATCTGAAAGGTATCATCAAATATATTTTCTGTTTTCTGATAATTCTCGGTATCAAGGTAAATCTGGTCCCTATTATTTCCTCGTAGCTGGAGAGTGAATGTCATTGTTAATTTTCTACTTTTTTAAAACTTTGTGAAATTCTATTGGGTATGACGCAGAGTTTCTTTGTGATTTTAATTTTTTTTGATGACTAATAATGTTGAATCTCTTTTCCTATACTTGTTTTCATTCTCATATCTTTTTTGTTGAAGTGCATATTCAAATATTTCCTCCATTTTTAAAATTCTCAGAAAATAAGATTTCCTTATGTATTTTCACCAGAAGGCCTTAATCAGATATATATTTTGCAAGCATTTTTCCCATAGTCTTTGGTGTAACTTTTTACCTTGTTAGGAGGGTTTTAAGGAGAAAGATATTTAAAATTTGATAACATTAATACATCAATTTTCCATTTTATAATTCATGCTTTTTTGTGTCCTAAGAATTTTTGCCTAAATCAAGATAAAAAATCTCTTTGTTTTGTATTCCTCTAGGCATTTTATAAATTAGCTCTTACATTTATAACTATAATATATTTCAAGTTAATTAATGTATATCATGAGAGATAAACATCAAAGTTTACTTCTCCCATATGGATACCAATTGTGCCAATCAAAAGACTATTTTTACTGTATTGAATTATTTTAGAAAATTATCCAAGTTAAACATCTCATTTTCCTTTCCATCTCCCATGTCTGCCTCCTTTCCTCCTTACCACATACTTCTTTCCATCCATCATTCATCTACCCACCCATCTGTCCATGCATCTATCTACAACTTACCCATTCATCCACCCACCTACCTCTCCATTTCTTGGTCCAGAAAAAAACTTAAGTCTTCATATCACAATCTTCCACTTTCAGAGGCTGAAAATCTGCCCCTAACCCTATTATATTCCCAAAACCAGTACAGGGAATCTAACACATAATTTTTATCATGTGTTTTTAAAAGAAATTCAGAGAATTTTACCAGTGTGATTGTTTAAGCCCCAAACCAATATTTTCTTTAAGAAAAAAATTTTAAAAACTTTTTTAAAATTTAAAATATTGGACTGTGGCTTAAAAGGCAAACAGGATTGGGGTTGTGGCTCAGTGGTAGAACATTTGCCTAGCATGTGTGAGGCACTGGGTTCGATCTTCAGTGCCACATAAAAAAATAAACGACTAAAATAAAATTTTTTAAAAGGCAAACAGATATAAATATAGACTATTTTTTATTCAGTGCAAAATAATGCCAGTTGGATTTAGAATTCTGAAGTGATCTGGGGTTGGATGCAGTGATACTCGCCTGTAATCCCAGTGGTTTGGGAGGCTGAGGCACGAGGATTGCAGGTTCAAAGCCAGCTTCAGCAAGAGTGAGGCACTAAGCAACTCAGTGAGACCCTCTCTCTAATAAAATACAAAATAGGTCTGGGGATGTGGCTCAGTGGTAAGTGTCCCTGAATTAAATCCTCCATAACCTCCCCCTCAAAAACCAAACAAACAAATAAACAAAAACTTGAAGTGATCTGGGGTGGAAAAGTACATATGAAACCCATATTGTTTAAGACTTACCTTTTGAAAAAGTATTCCTTCTGAAACAGTTTGAGAAATTGCTGTGAAAATCCTTTTGACAATTTAAGAATCATTATTTGAGAAAAAAATATTATATTTCACTAGCATTCAGTTTTCTCTGGTGTTACACTGCCCTTAATTACATTATTAAACAGCATCAACTTCAAATATCACAAGAGGGAAGAGGAAAGAAACCATCTGGAATTTGTTTCTGTTGGAAACAAGATTGCTAATTGTACTTGGTCATATTCTTGAAAACTCGTATTTCTCTTTGAAAGGTTTTCTGTTTATAGGACAATCAGAATATTAGAACATTGTGTCTAGCCTTTTATTTGAAGAGGGGTTTGTAGTTTGAAAAAACACTTTCATGCCCATTGTCTTATTTGTTTATCATCATATTCACCCATTCATTAAACAAATATTTATTGAGGGTTTAACTCTAGGAGGCACTGAAAACACAATATTGAAACCAATGATTTTAAAATGTCTCCATTTGGTTCTAGTAGCTGAATTTATTATCTCCAGCTTGTTTATCTTCCCCAGACATCTGAGAGAGTGTATCTAACATTTCTACTTGGATTTCTATATGTTTCTCAAAATTAATTGATACATCTAAAACCAAATTTTCATCTCTGCTTATATCCTTCTCCTTCTTCCATCTCTTTCTACTTGCTTAGGCTAAAACCTGGGACACATCCTGAATTCCTTTCCTCTCCCACTCCAACCTGCATCCAAGCTGTGTCAGGCTATCCTGTGGCCTCCACCTTCAGAACACATCTGGAGTCAAATCTCTTCCCGCTGTATGGCTGCCACCTTACTTAAAACACCTTCATTCTTATTTGCATTACTGTTCTGATCTCCACAGGTCACACTGTTTCCAGTAAGGCCCTTCTTTACTCTCTTGTCCACCCAGCAGCCACAGGGGCCTCATCAAACAGAAGTCACCCTTCCCCCTCAACCAGCCTGTCTTCTCTTCTGTCTCAGAGTCAAATCAGAAGTCTTTGTTGTGAGTCCTGCATGGCATTCTGCCCCTCCTCATCTCTCCCATGGTGCACCTTCCTTGCTCTGCTCTTGCCACACTGCCCTGGGGAGGACTAAGCCTGCTCTTGGCTCCTCGTGCTCCTACTTTCTGGAATACATTAGCTCCAGCTATGTACAGGTCTAGCTCCTTTCTTCCCTTATATCTCTGTTAAAATGTTACCCACTCAGAGGTCCTCCTTGGCCACCCTGTATACATGTCCCCCCCCCCCCCAGTGATCCATTTTACTTCCTTACCTGCTTTATTTTTCTTCAAAATACCTATTACCACTGGATATGTTATAAAATGATTATTTATTTAAGGATTAACTTCTCTATTTAAGAACAGAGACTTAGTCTTCTTATTTTATTTAGTGATACAACTCCAGTGTACAGAACATATTCTGGTACCTAGAAGCCACTAAATAATATTTGTTGTATGAACTCACAAAGAAATAAAAGGTCCTTACCTCCATAATTCTTATACTGTAATTGGGAGATTTAGGCAGCCAACAAAAAAACAGAGCTTAGAAAAGGAGTTAGAACTCAGAGTTGTGACGGAGTGGCCATGTGGTTTATGGGAGACTCTTTAGATAGGGTACCTCTCAGAAGAGGTGGCATTTAAAGTAGGACCTAAATAACAGAAAGAAATTAGTCTTGCAGAAGAATCAGTATTATTTTTTCATCCATTTAATGGATCTAAACACTAAGGCTAAAAGAAATCATGTGTCTTTTTGCATCTTTTAAATTGTAGAAGTGAATTTACATTCCAAACTCTGACCACTAGTGGTTCTTCCCGTTAAACTTCAAAGCCTTTCACAACACTTTTTATAAATGCTGACTAAAATGCAACACTTACAAAAACATAAGCAAAATGAACAAACAAACAAACAAACAAAAACCCAATCCAGCCTATGTCTCTGCTAACTTAAAGCAAGATTCACCACCCAGTCTAGGCTGGTTGGCTGCTGGCCACATGGAGACAGTTGGAAAATATATTTAGTTTTTCCTGTTCCATTTTATATCCAACCTTTGTATTTGAGTCTAGGGAGCACTGAGTTAGGGGAAAAAAGAAAGTCCATGATTGTTCTCACTCAGACAGCCACTTCTTAAAAGTCATTTCTCTTAATTCTGCAAAATAGTCCCAGAGGAGTGACCTCGTTCAGTTGCACAGTGCTGAGCTTGTCCTGGAGTTTCTGGAATGCTGCTCCAAGATTTCTCTTTTACATGGTCAAGCCATGCTGGTTGTTTTCAAGCCCTCAGAGTTCTCCTGGGCTTTTTTTTTTTTTTTTTTTTTTTTTGGCAAACACGGAGAGCAATGCAACACTGAATCCTCCCTAGTTTTATTCTGGCTTCCTGCAACTAAGGATACTGAGACACTTGAGGCTGTCCTCTCCTTTGCCTTGTAAATAGCCAGTGAGCCTTGGGAGAGCATGATTGATAACATCCTTGGGGGAAAAAAAAAAAAATGAAAGAAAGCCCTAGTGAGAAGATGACCCATTCTGATAGTGGCTTGAGGCCTAGTTTGGAATATACCCAATGTCACAAAACTTTGAAAAGCAGAAGCAAAAATTCAAATATTTGTTCATCCTGGTGTTTAGTGAATTACTCACTAAATGCTTTCCTGAGTGAGATCTGAGTATCTCATATTTTCTTTTTCTTTTTTTGTATGCATGTATGAACCTAGGGCCTCATACATGCATACAAGTTGGCAAGTGCTCTACCAGTAGTGAGATACACTCCCCCTCTCTTTTACATTGAGACAGTGTTTTGCTAAATTGATCCTCCTGCCTCAATCTCTCCAGTAACTGGGATTAAGGAATGTACCACCACACTTGGCTTCTAGTTTTTATTTTTATATACACGACTTAATTTATTTCTAGGTCCACTTCCAAAAATGCAATGTGGAAGGGAGCTATTTCTCTGTAGATAAGTAGTTGGAATATATTAGGAGTACTGGCTTGCTTGATTGTGGAAGCTGAGAAGTCCTACTACAGGCTATTGTGAGCCGGAGAGCCAGAGAGGCCTCTAGGGTTGTCACTCCAATTCTGAAGGCCCAAGAGCCGAGAAAGCCAGCAGCTGGTATGAGTTCAGAGTCCAAAGGCCAGAGAATCTGGAGTTCTGACATCCAAGAGCAGGAGGGCAAACAGCCTTATTAAGACTAATTTAAGGGACGGGGGTTGTGGCTCAGTGGTAGAGCGCTCGCCTAGCACATGCGAGGCCTTGGGTTTGATCCTCAGCATCACATAAAAGTAAATAAATAAAACAAAGATATTGTGTCCCTGTACAACCAAAAAAAAAAAAAAAGACTTATTTAAGGTATTATCAAAGAAGAAAAGAGATTAGTAAGGTCTCTACCTGTGAGGAAGAGAGGGATATGCTAGAGTCAGAGGACCAGAAAATGGTTAACTAGAAAGTCCTGCTGAGAATGTTCCGAGATACAAAAGAAAAAAGGGGAGTATTGGCTAGTCAGTCAAATCTAGAACCTCTGAAAAGCAGATTAGAGGGGGCTGAGTTCATATAGATCCAGAGTGTGTGTGTGTGTGTGTGTGTGTGTGTGTGTGTGAGGGGCATCATATCACACCCCAGCACAGTGTAGTCACATGAATTGGCTTTGCTAATGGGGGTGGGGGTGGGGCTGCAGGTGGGCCTTTTGGCATGCTGGAAATAACAGCACGATGTATGCTTGATGAAAATAATTTAGTGAAAGCACATGATTGCTACATGCAATTAGAAGTTGGAATAAAACATGATTGCTGTTTTCATGTTTGCATATGTAGGATTATATTATAATTAAATGGAATAGTAACAAGAGGTGTGTGTAAATTATATTTCTGGCTTGTGTGAAATATAGAAACCAGTGGAGGTGGGCCTGGGGCAGTGGAAAACTGTCTGTCTGGGGGGTCTGTTTATGCCAGGAAATCCTGGCACCTTGCTCAGAAGCTGAAACTGTTGGGTACTTGGCTGTTCAGGTGAAAAAACCACCAAGATCTTAGCTTTGAATTGTCAAAAGACTAAACTTTGACAGTTTAGTGAGCGACGCAGGCTTCTGTAACTAGCTTGAGATTACCTTGTCAATGCCAGACTGTGCCTTGCTGAAAGCAGTTTTCCCAGGGAGGGCTCTGTTCTTATTGGCATATAGATTTGATCAAGGCAACTCTGTTCACCCACATCTCTACCAGCTCATGACATTTTGACATTGATCTTTTTTTTTTTCTTTTTTCCTGGCTGTCTTTATTTTGCTTGAAGCCATGGAATAACTGGTTTACTGTTCCTCATTAAATGTTAACTATTGATTATAAGCCTAAGTACCTTGGACCTTAGGGTGTGAGAATGAGAATCTAACATCCACAATAGATAGATTATGGTTAATATTTGTTACATAATGATATTGTTAAACTATAGATGGGACCAAGAAGAAAGAAACTGGTTTGGGGAACAGACCTATTGAATTTGAAGTACCAGTGGAATACTCAAATTACAGTGTCCGAGGGAGTAGTTGTTATGTATGTATCTAGAGCTCAGGAAATACAGATTGAACAGGTCGGGGATACAGATTTAGGAGTCATCAGTATGTACAGGTGATGAATCCAAGCCATACAAGTGTATGAAATAACCTGGGATGATGCAGAGAATGAGAAACTAGTCAAGAGTAAATCACTGGAGAACATAAATGTTAAGGGTGAATGGAGACAGAGGATCTCAGAAACAGGAGGTATTATGGACTGAACATTTGTGTTCCCTCAAAATTCACATGTTGAAATCTAACCCATCATGATGGCATTTGGAGGTGGGGTCTTAGGAGGTAATCAGGTCCTGAGGGCAGACACCTCATGAATGGGGTTTGTGCCCTTATGAGAAGAGATCAGAGAGCTAGCTCCCTCACTCTCTTTCCACCACATGAGAAGACGATGAGAAGTTTGCAACTTGCAACCCAGAAGAGGGCTCTGCTCAGAACCAGTTCTGCTGGCACCTGGATCTCTGACTTCCAGCCTCCTGAAGTATGAAAAATAAGATTCCGTTGTACATGGGTCATCCAGGATGTGGTCCTTAGCCAGACAAGAAGGAAAAGAAGAAACCAGAGATATAGGAAAAGCCAGAGGAACTGGTATCAGGAAAGCTAGAGAGAAAGGACTGCAGTTCAAATGGATGGACTTTCAAGATGATGGTTGGATAAAAGAGCCAGATCCCATAGGTATATGTCTGATCTTTTAAAATGACTCTAATGAAGTTTGGGCCAGTCTGTGTTTTGACCTTTTCCCTGGTATCTCTTGACTGTCTATTTGCTAGCTCCTGATTTTTGACTGGCTGATTATAACTCCTGCTGTTTTTCTATTTGAACCCCTGGACATGGATCTTAGCATCCCGGGGAGTACCAGTCACACCCCTTCTAAGTTGTTCAGTAAGAACTTCTTTGGACTATTCTATTTTCAACTTCCTCGGACAGGGGAGAAAACGAGACCATTGACAACTAGATGGTTGGGCAACATTTTTAGCAGAGTTAGAGGAGCCAGTCAGGACTGACGAATGGTGTGGCAAAAGCAGGCATCCAGGAGGGTGCATTCTCAGGGCCCTTGTGCCCTAAAAGGCAGAGGGAAAAAGGGCCTAACATGCTGCTTCTGGGCAATGCCGGCCTGGTTAGCGAGGCACCCGGTCTCCTCGTCCTTCTGCTAAGGTGAGTTTGGAATGGAAGAGCAAGTTGCAAGGAGCAGACTCAAACTCGGCAGGTGGAATATGGCTATGGAATGAGGTAAGAATTTCCTCAGAATTTATACATCTGCCCCAACGTTACTCCCCACTCTAGGAGTCTCCTGTTGTCAGAAGGATGTTGTTCCAGGGTCTCACTTATTACTCTGGATGCCTTTAGGATGCTTCATCCCCTTCAAGGATTCCCTTCATCCCATTCTGTATTAATTGTCATTGCTGCACAACAACTAACACAAATATAGTGGTTTAAAAACAAGATCTAATATTATCTCATAGTTCCGAAGACCAAAAGTCCTTGTGGGGCTGCCTGGGTATTCTGCTCAGGCTAAAATAGAGACATGAGCTCTGTTGAGTTCTTAGCTGGAGGGTCTGTGGGAAGAGTCTGCTCCTAAGCTCATTCAAGTGCTTGGCAGATCCGGTTCATCCTTGGCTCTCAACTGAGGGCCACTCTCATACTCTAGAGGCTGCTCACATTCCTCATGATGTAGCTCCTCTAGCTCCAAAACAGCAGTGAAAGGTAAAGTCATTTTGATACTTGGGATCTCTCAGATCTCTCCTCTACTACTGACAGCCAGAGAAAACTCCCTGCTCTTAAAGAGATCAAATTATTTAGATTGGCTCACTCAGGTCATTTCTCTATTTTATTTTATTTTTTTTTATTTGGTACCACTGGGGATTGAACACAGAGGTGCTTAACCACTGAGCAACATCCACAGCCCTTTTCTTAGGTATACATTTTAGTTAGAGACAGGTTCTTCCTGAGTTGCTTAGGGCCTTGCTATTTTGCTGAGGCTGGCTTTGAACTCTCAATCCTCCTGCCTCAGCCTCCTGAGTTACTGGGATTGCAGACATGTGCCACCATGCCCAGCTCATTTCTCTATTTTAAATTAAAATGATTAGATATTTTATACCTGCAATATCTTATTGGCCATGTGCAATAAAAGCTGAATGCTTATGTCTCCTGACCCCAAATTCATATGTTGAAATTCTAACCTTCAGTGTGATTATATCTGGAGGTGGGAGCTTACAGAGGCAATTAGGTCACGACAGAGACCTCATAAATGGAATTTGTGCCCTTATAAAAAAAAGTCCTTGCCTATGATCCCAGATGCTTGGGAGGCTGAGGAAGGAGGATCACAATTTCACCAGCCTCAGCAACTTAGAGAGACCCTGTCTCATAATAAAAAATAAAAAGGGCTGGGATGTAGCTCAGTGGTTAAATGCCTCCAGGTTCAATTCCTGGTACCAGAAAAAAAAGGAAAAAAAATGGGGAGGGAACTTTGGGAACTTTCCTTGCCCACTCTGCCTTGTGAGGACATAGTAAGAAGGCAGTTGATAATGAACCAGGATGTGGACCCTCGCCAGGCACTGAATCTACTGGTCCCTTCATCTTGGACTTTAACTTTCCAAAGTAGTTAGAAGAACTTTCTGTCATTTATAAGCCACCTAGTGGACCAAGAAACCATGTGATGTGGCAAAATCCTAGGAGTGACAGAAGTGATACCTCAGCATATCCACAGGGAGAGAACCGCAAAGGTGAGAGTCTTTGAAGTTCTTGGAAATCTGCTGCTCAACTTTGGCAGCCCTCATTTTTTTTTAAAGCTGTCTGTAGCACTGTCTTTTTTTTTTTTTTTTAAAGATTAGATCTGCTCTTTTGGACACAAAGTCACAGAGTGAATAAATTGGGTGATAATTGATTTCCTTTTTTAAGAATGGATTTGGATAGGATAAAGGCATGAGAGTGTTTTGCTTCCATGACCCACAAACAAGATCTGAAAGTCATTTCAGCATGGTGGCTTTCTTATTTCACATTTGATTATACTACTGCTAAGGGAAGGTTTTTTTTTTATGGAAACCAGTGTGTTGGGGGAAAAATTAAAATAAAACAAAACAAAACATTTGAATGGAGGCATAAGTATGTGAAGCCCCAAATTCCCTTCCTCAGTTTTAGATAAACTGTTCTCTTGGGCCCAACACTTATTCACTAGCAATGGAATTTGTGTCTTAATTTTCCCTCCCCTCCCACCTGCAAGTGACACTGGGCCAGAGGGGGGGAAATTCCTGTCTAGCTCAGCAATTCTACAGAGGAGCAAAGCCTCCTGGGCACTATCTGGAGAGAGATTGAAAGGCAGGCTTTTGCATTTCTGTGGGGTTTGGACAGGCCATGCATCTACCGCAGGTGGGTGGTCTACATGATCTGCAGACAGTTTAACTCCTCAGGGTTTTGGGTCCTGGGATATGCCTAATATTTCAAAAGCAACTCAATTCTGGATAGTTTTCTGGAGGCAAAACCTCAGAGACAAAACTGATGTCATGAAAATAAGGAGAGGCAGCTGAAGTCGAGGTCCCAGAGGGAGCTGTTTTTCCTCGAACTTCCTTTATTTGACTTTCTTTGGCCAAAAAGTAAGATAAATAACTAAATAACAAAGCCTGTGTGAGAAATCATCTTCCTAAGTTTCTCCCTTTGCTCCTGCTCCCCAGCTTTGTCCAATAGTGAGAGGGAGGACTGGCAGCAAGGGAGGAAGAAGGAATGACTCTGTGGACTAACCCTTCAGATTAATGTCATCATAGAAAACAAAACTGGACCTAAGGCTCAGTGTCAAATTCTATAATAAGAGGGGAGAGACAGGACATATTTATCCACCATGAGTACCATTTCAAAGAGTATTCTATCCCTTGTATTGGGGTAGAGTTTTTTTTTTTTTTTAATTTGTAAGGTTAGGATTTGTAAGACAGGCATTATATAGATGATAGGAAGAAATAATGGCCTGATTAAGAAGATGAATTCTTCTTGGGATACTCAACATATTTTGTGTGTTTATATTCATCTTATAGATTTTTCATTGTCTGAGCAAGATTCCCTTTCAACCATCATGCATCTTAAATAAACTGTCATTTTCTATTTTTCAAGGTGCTGACCCTAAGTTACTTTGACCAAATCTTTGAAACAAATGAATTAGCTTAAATATTTAATAAAACTATTTTTTTTTTCTTTTGCCATATTGCTTTCCTTTCCTTTCTCTGGCCTAGAATACAGACATTTTCAAATTGAAGACAATTCTGTAATAGAGCTTGAAGTATCTCGGTAGATAGAGATTGGATTTTGAATGTCTTTGAAACAGGAGTTAAAACTTAGTTTGCCATCTATTTAAAAATTACTCTCAAAGCCTTTGTGATATGGAGATTTAGCTATCAACAAGAAGTAGAGGGGAAATTACTTAGAAATAATATAATGGACAGATGGAATGTATGGGCTTCCAAGTCAGACAGACCCACTGACAACACCTGGCCCTGCCTCTTACATACCCTTGAGAAAATTATTTCACCTTTCTGAGCCAGTTTCATCATCTATAAATTGGGAATAATGATAATGAATACTACAGGAGCTAATACATAAAACTAGAACTCAGGAAATACTTAAGTATTAGCTATTAATATATTTTTCTACATTTGAGGACTTCAAGCACAATTATTTTAAAAACTTGGTGGCTTACAAAAATAAGTAAATAAATAAAATAAGCCAAAAGGAAAAAAAAAAAAAAACTTCCCGTAAAGACTGAATCATTAGACTCTTGGAAGAAGCTTCTTCTCCAACTCCATTAACCTCAACCCTGAACTTGAACATCTGCCTCAAGGGTGTAGAAAGGATTGCATCCTCTATTGCTTATCCAAATATTCCCCTCACCCATTTCCTCTTCTTTTTGAAAATCACCCACTAGTTTGTCAACATAGCATTGACAGTCATTTCTGTTTGTCTGGGCTGACTGGTTTCCTGAGTGCCGGTAGAAGTGTTAGCCTTCACTTGCCCTAGTTGGGCTCTCTGATTTGCCTGAGATGCTCCTACACTTGCCCTTTTGAAGGAAGTTAAGTTATATTCCAGGCCTTGTCTTGAAATGACTTTGCCAGTTACAATGCCTTTCCTTGATATGCAACCCTAGCAATAAGAAATGACAAAACGGCACTAAGTGCTTTTCTCTCTGAAAGTAAAAGTTCATTTCTACAATTTAGGAAGCTGAAGGAGACAGAGAGAGGGGAGTGGGGGAGGACAGAGAGAGATTTTGCATATGTTTTTATAGGTGTGACACAGACTATTATATGGAATATTGGGAAAGCAGAATATGGGTTTTTTAATGACATGTTTGCTCTTATATAAAATAATATTCTTGGATATGCCAGAGTAGGAGTTTGCAAACTATGACCTATGGCCAATATGTTCTTCTTGCTTGTTTTGTTTTAAAAAAAAAAGTGTTAACATAGTCAGGCTCATTCATTTACATACTGTCTATAGCTGCTTTTGTTCTATAACAACTGAATTGAGTAGCTGCAACAGAGACCTTGTGGCCCACAAAGTCTAAAATATTGACTCTAGCCCCTTAATGAAGAAGTTTCTGGTCCATGTGCATTTAAAGTAGCATGAAGCATCCTCAAAGCCTATGTGGGTTTGCCTGGTGTGTTCTGCCTGTCTGGTGTGGATACAGCAGCTTATCACAATTTCCTGTACAGTCCTATTAAACATTATTTCCCTATTGCCCTCATAAGCATTTGGAAAGCAGTATGGAGATTTCTTGGAAAGCTGGGAATGGAGCCACCATTTGACCCAGCTATTCCCCTTCTTGGTCTATTCCCNGGGGAGGGGAGGGGGGATAGTAGAGGATAGGAAAGGCAGCAGAACACAACAGACACTAGTATGGCAATATGTAAATCAATGGATGTGTAACTGATGTGATTCTGCAATCTGTATATGGGGTAAAAATGGGAGTTCATAACCCACTTGAATCAAAGGGTGAAATATGATATATCAAGAACTATGTAATGTTTTGAATAACCAACAATAAAAATTAAAAAAAAAAGAAATACATCAATTTGATAGTATGTGTTCCATGGTTTTAAAAAATACAGCCCCCATAGGTAGAATGGCAGGCTTCCTGAAGAAGACAGGAAAACAGAAATCAGCAGAGGCTACCACTGTGTTGAACCAGTGTTGCTGTTGTTAGTCCTGAGGCTTTCTGGGTAATTTGAAAATGTCCACATATTGCAACATGACTCTTCATGTTAGAACACAGATTAGAATCTTCTTTTCTTCAGGCTCCCCCCACCTCCACCAAAAAAAAAAAAAAAAAAAGCAAAGGGAATTTAAATCAGTGAGTGGTTCCCTAGCCTCCCTCCTCCCCTATGCCTATGGCTATGAAACATGTTTTTAAGAAATATTTTTCAGGCAAACAAGATTCCTGACATGAACAGGGCTGAAAAACATTATTATCTTGTACAAGATAACTTGATAACAGGGCACTTTGAGACAATGCCTTACACTTGTTCCATAGCATTTTTTCATGCTTGTGGGATTTATGGTGATGGGCAAAGTCAAGTCTGTTACACTAAACCAGAGAGCCAATGAAGAGAACAGAAATCATACAAAGAGGAGCACTGTTGAAAGAAAGATAAACCCTAAAACAATTTATTGTTCCATTGCTTCCAATAAAAGAAAAACTCACAACAAAACACACAACAGAAATAACCGGAAAATGAGAAAGGACCGTCTATTATTTGGGAGTTATTCTTTTAATGCACAGCTAAGTGCATAATTATTTCACACTGCTCGAAACTTAAAATGCTTGACTTACTAACGAATTAATTTTCTTACATAACTGCCCCACCTACTTCATGCAATTCCCTTAGCTGCCATGAGGAGGACAAAGTGGAACTATTTTGGGAACTTGAAGTCTATAAAAGTAGAAAGTTCTGCAACTTTGAATAAACAACAGCTAAGGGAGTTGGTTTGGGCGTGTAATATTAGACATTGTCCATTATCGTCATCTCCACCCACCCCAGAAAAACATGGGATGCTATGCCCAGACTCAGGAAAGTGGTCCTGCCCAATTCCAAAGCAAGGATGTAAGTCTTTGTGTTTTATGAAGGCAGTAGAACAAAAACCCAAGTATCTCATTTGGCTACAGTGTGAGAGCAAAATAGCTAGATAAAAAGCAGGAGTCTAGATACAGGACCATTTGGGAGGCCAATGGAGACTAGGAATGAATGGAGAAGTGAAATAACCGGCGGCATTTGTAGAGAAGTATTTGGGGACAGATGGGATGGGAAAATTTGCTACTGGCATTTCCACAAAAGTATCTATAGACTGCCGGGCATATCTCAGAGCTGTTAGTGTTGTATTAGTCGGGGCCCCATCAGGGGTCAGAAATCACAAGCACTTATTTTAATAACAACAATGCTTTTAATACAAAAAATTAATTAGATATTAAAGAATCAAAATGTCAAAATTAGAACCTAAGTTTTCAAAAAGGTGGCAATTGATGAAAACAGCTACTGCTACTTGGTCTGGGTGAAAAAGAAGGGCTTCCTGGGATTGAAAAACTGACTTCGAGGATGGGTTGTCATTGTCATCTTGGGCTGCCGTAACAAACTACTATAGGCTCTGTGACTTAAACAATGGACATTTTATTTTCTCACAAATTCTCTCCAGGGGAGAATCCACTTCTTTGCCTTTTTTGACTTCTAGAAACTAGACTCTTTGTCTCACACTCCCTTCCTCACATCAGCCTACCCTCTGCTCTGTCGTCATCACGTGACATTCTCGGACGGGGCACACCCAGAGAATCTGGGATGCTCTGCCTCATCTCCAGGTTTATAACTTAATCACACCTGTAAAGTCTTTACCTCATTAAATAAAATATCCACAGGTGCTAGGATTAGTACCTGGACATATCTGAGGGGGGTAATCATTGTGTCTAATGTGCTAGGGAAAGTTATATGCCCAAACAATCCAGCCCTGGCCATGTAGATTCTACATTTTTCCCAATACCAGAGATTCTTAGAGGGTCTTAAATGGCACTGAGGTCCTCACTAAGCAGGGTTTGTGCCCATGAATATTTAACTGATTTGTCTCCTGAAACTCTCAGATATAGGAATAAACTAGAATTAGTTAATTTGGTGTCATTATGTTATTGCAGAAATGGTAACATTTCCAAGTATGCATTCATCATCCAGTAATTGTTGTTAACCACCCCGAATCACTGTGTGGCTCATAAACTATTCTATAGCACTGGCAGGCAGAATTGCCACTGTTGGCAAGTCTTAAGATGCTCTTTCATTTTTGGCAGCGTGGTTTTGCTCTAGCTGTCTTCATTCATCATTAGGAATCATAATTCTTCATAAAGTCTTTAACCCTGCATTTGAATCTCCCCAAGAGACAAACTCCACACATGCTCCTCACCAGGGCCCCTGGGCCTCTGCTTCTGGGTCATTATAGCACTCTGTGGGCCTTCAGTAATCTTGCAGACAGTTTGTCTGGTTTGTGAATATTCATTACAATTTAATTCACATTAAACTGGCCTCCAGGTACTAATGTGGCACTTAGGGGAATCTTGCTAGACTACTTGACTTTTTGCAGAATACCTGCATTATATAGAGCCATGCATTGCAGAATATCTGCAGAAGTCATTTAGCCCTCCCTTGAGGCCATTGTCCTGCCTTTTATAATTCACAGTCTTTAAAGGGCCACCTAAAGCTGGAAAGAATTCCTATTGAATTTCCATTCTCCTAATAGGAAGCACTTGGTGAAGTTCAAGTGTTCAGGGAGGGTGCTTCTCAATCACTGTTGAAAGGTGTGAACTGTGAGTCCTGGGGAGGATGCTGATGTCAAGGCCAGGGCGGCAAATCCAAAAGAAGTTTCATTCATCAAGGAGACTTCAGCAAACCTGGGAAGATAAATTGGCCTGCCAAAAATCAGGGGATTAAGGATACAGGAGACAGAAGTGAGGAGAAGCTGGAGGGAATGGACTATAGGGAATGGTGAGTGAATGTGGAGAGAAAGCACAAACATCTGTAGCATATTTTATTTTCAATTTTAGTGAATTTGAGAGATTAAGCTAGATGCATTAAAAGTGCATATTCAAATATGCACCATAATGTTGCTTACAGCAGCAAAAAAAAAGCTGAAGAATCTGGTTTAGTAAATTACAATCTCTGTGATAGACTATTTTGCTCTTGATAGAGAAGAAATGAACAGCTGGGCTTGGCGGCTCATGCCTATAATCCCAGCGGCCTGGGAGGCTGAGACAGGAGGATCTCAAGTTCAAAGCCAGCCTCAGAAAAGCGAGGCGCTAAGCAACTCAGTGAGACCCTGCCTCTAAATAAAATGCAAAGTAGGGCTGGGGATTTGGCTCAGTGGTTGAGTGCCCCTAAGTTCGAGTCCCAGGAACCCCCACCAAAAGAAAGGAATGAAGGAGATTTGTATGTGCTGTGATAGAAAGACTGCCAAGATCTACTATTAAGTGGCGGGGGTGGG
>NW_026000229.1:53334951-53347142 GCF_001458135.2 Marmota marmota marmota
GGGGGGAGAGGAGCGGTGGGTGGGTGGGTGGTGGGGGGGGTGGGGGAAGAGTAAGGTGCAGAATATGTACAGGCAGATAAATGAATGTTTGTTTGTTTCCTGAAAGGGAGGACAAGAAAGTGATAACAGTGGGTACTTCAAGGAGTTATACTTCAGGAAGTGAAAGGACCTTATACATTTCTATACAGTTTGAACTTTTTGATCAGGTACTATATTCTTTTTGTTGTTCTTGGGTGTTAGGATGGGGATCCTATTTTGTTTTTTTCTTTGTACTTCTTTGCAATTTTAAACCCAATGAATATTATTTTTTTAAAGAAATTATATAAAGAAGCACAATAAGACAGATACCCCTAAACAGAGTTATTCTTTCCTTTTCTCTAGCTTTTAAAAGCATAATTATCTCCCTTTGGCTCTTATTTTTATTTTGACTATTTTCACAACAAAATAGGTAAATGCAGTTGTAGGGCTTGAATCTCAAACTTTCTGACTCTAAAACCTGGGCTATATATTTTATATCAATTCCAAGTGAAACTGCCTTGCAAATGGGTACCTAGTCTCTTGCCAATCAAGGGAGATTTATTTATGGAAGAGAATATTTGCCATCATAAAATGCATTCATGTTATCTTTTCTTCATGGCTAGATTTATAGTCTTCATGTGAGCAGAATTCCTTTTCTTTAAAATTAAAACATTCCTTATCTGCAAACTTGCATAGTAAATACTCAAATTTATGCTGAAAAGATGGAGTAAGCTGTGTGCACATAGACATAAGCAGTAAGAATCCTAAGGTGCTAATTATATGATTGTGCACATTTTCCATCTCTGAAGAGCTGCCTGGAGCACAGTTGAGAAGGATGGTGGCAATTAGCAATGTCTGTTGTGGGACTGCCCTGATTTATACCTGTTGCCATCATGAAATTTAGCTATGTTTTTTACTCTCAGAAGTGTCTATGTTTAGATTATAAATTAAACGATCACCCAGCTCTCTGGGTGCAGGATAAGGAAGTGGCAGAATAAGCATAAGGCACGTGTCGTCCTATGCTAAATTGTTTACCTCTGTAAGTGTTGTACAAATTCAAGGGATAGGGAGAGGAGCCTGAGCTGTACAGGTGAGACTTCTTAACTCCTGCAATACAATAGAAATGAGACAGTCAAGATATATAAACTGTAGAAGAGTAGAACTGAGTAGACACTCAAATGACTAGCATTCGTCATAGGCATAATGAGTCCCAGACATACCCTTCAAAAAAAAAAAAAAAGGATAAATGAACTTCCCTGAAGATGGGGTTGGGATTTACTCTGGAACTGGCCAGGATCTGAGCTGATAGAACCCCAAATTTGGTGATTCCCTTTGGGAAGGACTGAGAAGAAAAGTTTTAGAAACGAAACATCTATTTTGTAGGGTTTGAGTAGCTGGAGAGATTCAAAACCTAGAAGCTTCTAGAACATCTACAGTTACCACGATTCAATTGTTAAATAGGTATCAAGAGTTCATACGCTTGCATTTAAATATTATACAGTGGGGCTGGGGATGTGGCGCAAGTGGTAACGCGCTTGCCTGGCATGCGCGGGGCGCTGGGTTCGATCCTCAGCACCACAT
Source organism: Marmota marmota marmota (assembly GCF_001458135.2). Classification (NCBI taxonomy): domain Eukaryota; kingdom Metazoa; phylum Chordata; class Mammalia; order Rodentia; family Sciuridae; genus Marmota; species Marmota marmota. The sequence continues at coordinate 53,336,551 of NW_026000229.1, forward strand.
AAAATAAAGATGTTGTGTCCACCGAAAACTGAAAAATAAATATTAAAAAAATTCTCTCTCTCTCTTTAAAAAAAATTATACAGAAAGATGAAACAAGTAAAGGTTCCTTGTTTACCATTTCTTCCATAAATGATGTGTGAGAGGGTCAAGCAATGTTTACAGGATTGGTTACCATTGAATGTATAATTTTTTCCATTGAATTGTCCTTAGAGTGGATAGAACAACAATGATGAAGCACTTTGGTCTGAGCTCTGTGTCTCTGGACAAATAACCCAACCTCAGAGTCTTAGGATTCTCCTCTGAGAAATGGGGAAAATAATTATGGTATCCACACAGGGCTGCTGGGAGACTCAAGAAGATAACAGAGATCTGGACACAAAGTTTTGAATAAATGCCAGCTATGTCACTTACATTAAGGACAATAGTTTCCCATCTGTGTTCACACGGTTTAGTGTCGAGTCTTATCTTCACTGAACTTGCCCAGAATGGCTGGACCCCCTCTACTGCATGTGATGCAAAGGTCTACTTAGATACGGCTGCTTCTGCTGTGGTCTGAGGCACTGGTCAGTCGAGGAGAACTCAGCACTGCCAAACAGCTGGGAAGTGTCCTGAGTTTGCAGGCAAAGCTGGCCCCAGGGAGAACTGTTGTGGTGATAAAGAGGTTGCTATTTTGGCTTCTTCACAGCAACGACTCACTGATGGCCCAGAAAGAGCATCCTCTCCACTCCCACCCCAGATATGTTCCAGCTGTGTACGGCTGAACTGCCCTTGCTCCCCACCCTGAGATAGCACAAAAATTTCTCCAAGGTGTATCTTTTCTTCTTAAAAAGGGGAAGAAAAAACGAAGAAAGGGAAAGATATTTTTACTCTAGTGACTTCCCAAAGGAGACAGGGAATAAGAATCCACCATTCATTCACATTTCCATTTTCTTTCTCTCTACTTCAAAGGTCTGGAAAGTATGTGGCAAACATACTCTGTCAGGCATGGAGCCGTCCCACAGCCATTTTTCAGAAAAAAAAACATAATGCGTAATAGTTCCTATGTGAGTTTAAGAAAATATTGAGATGATGTCATGAAAATCAAGAAAAAGGCAACTGATCCCACAGGTGGTCTGCAGTGGGTCCCCTTAGGCAGAGCTGCTGTTCTGCTGGAAGAACTATAGAAATTGATGATCCCGAAGGGGGCTGATATTGAACTAGCAGATAGGGGTATAGTTTCTTTGAACCTAATCTTCCCCAATATCCAGTAGGCTGCAGATCTCATATATAATTTTCTTTAGCGTTGAGAAATCAGAGCATGACTAAGGATCTGTCATCTTGGTATGCCTTCAAATTCGTTTCTCATCCCCTACTGTGCTTTCTATGGCAATGGACTTGACCCAGGATGGATGTGAGTCCCAGGCTCTGGTGTCAGCCGGCTTTTGACTTTTGGGCAATTCAGCACCCTGATGAGAGATTTTGGAGGCTGGGAGTGTGATGTAGGAGGAAGGAAGCACCCAGGACAGCTCTCTGCTTTGGGTGGCTTCTCCAGCAGGGGTTCAGCTCCCACTGCATGGGCTGCTGTCTTGCCTCCTACCTCCGAGTACCCTGACTCTGGGCTCTGGGGATGCTGCTGCCTCCCTTTGTCTCTCTCTGCTACTAATCTCTAGGTTGCCTTCTTATTCCCTATTTGGCTTCCAGCTCTCCATCACCTGTGTAATTAATTCCCTGCATCAATTTCCCTTAAGAAAAAAAATGGACTGGATTCTTTCTTGGACTCTGACCATTACAAGTAGACAGATGGGAGAGAAATGAAGCAGATTTAAATACTTTTCAAAAAATAAAAATAAACGCAGCAAACATTTGTTTCAAGATTACCTTGGAAACAAGTCAATTTACTTAATATAAACGTTTGGAGGCCATTTTTAATTAGACCTTCGCTGTTTGAACAATTTACAATGGTTTTAAGATTGGAAAGTCAAGAAAAACATACTAGATATGTGATGTGAAAAACGGAAAGGATGGCCAGCATTCTCCCTTCCCTGTTTGATAGAACTCCTGGAGACTTTCAGCCTTGCCTCTTTCCCTCCTGCCCTCTGTGGAGACCAAGAGCAGGAGGGTGGGCAGATGTGGGTAAAAGGGTCCTGGAACTGCTGGGGTTCTTTTGTTCTTGTGCCTTAAGTCTGGGTGAGCAAAGCAGATTTATTTGTGCCAGGAAAGCTATATGTTGTGGTAACCAACTACTCTTATTTCTTGGCTCTGTCAAGCTCTCGGTCTACTGGAGTCTGAGGTTTTGGTAAAAATGCAAAAAAACATAACTTTCTATTATTATCCTCAATTTTTCAGAGGAGAACCCTCATAAACGTTCAATACAGCTTTTATACACAGGATACATAAAGTGCAATAAATATACACACAGTCACTTGTGCCTTGCTGTTCTGAAAAGCAGTCTTTAAAAACTAGAATTTCAAAAAAGCCTCCTTGAGGACATTTGATTCCACCTGGGACTTGGGTGGCTAGAGCCCCCAGCAGCCAGCAGCTCCCGTGCTGTATTGACTTTGCTCACCTTTATCCACAAGGCAGGAAACCACCTTCTTACTATAGTTCCAATAAAATCAGAAGTGCCCAGGCCAGTTCTAAAACAAGGCCTTCATTTTTCAAAGAAAAGTGTTATGTAGAGTGAAATTCAACTGCTAAAGAAGCCATGCTGGCTCATTTGATAAGAGCTGCCTGCTGGAACTTTCAGAGCACTTTTGCATGTCCCCAAACCTTCTAAATTAATAAAATGGACATTTCAGAATGTATTACTTACCTATATGTTAATAAAATGTAATTATCCTCCTACTCTATCCAAAAATTAGAAGCCAAAAGGTGAATTTCAAAGAATCATTTGTGGATTTAAGAGTCTCGAATGCCACAGACTATCACAGGAGGCACAGCGCACCACACAATTTGAGCAAGGGCGTTTGCAGCCGCGCTGCTTGGAATTCTTCAGCCCTTAGTATGCTTGTGTGACAGGATGATTTGTTGATGCATTATCTTCCCATTTCCCCCCATTTTCTCTAGTTTCAAGAGGAAAGGCAGTTTTCTGCATTCTCTCCATTCAGGGATGCTTCGGTCTCTTGCCAGCAGCCTTAACTCATTAAGATGATTATGTCAGGTGTGTGGGAGGTAGGGAGGAGACAGGGGAGGTGTGCACTCCTTCTAAGTGGTCTATCCATTTCTATTAATGCACATCCCCCTCAATAGTAAGGTGGAGGAAACAGTGGCAATTCCCTGAAATGCACAATAATAGCTGATTAGATAGAGAAAATGAGGCCAAGAGAAGCCAAGGAATTTTCTCAAGGCCACATAGTAGCATGGCTGGGAATTGAAATCCTATAATAAATAAATGCAAAATAATCATGTGGGCTGTGATTGTTACTAATATTATAATCTATATATAGTAAACCCTGTGAACCCTGGGTTCTATCACTAGAACTCAATTTTTCTCACAAATTCTGTGAATGTATTAACACTTTTTGGAATGTATAGACCTGATATATGCATCTCTGAAAGTCATGCATATTTAAACATCATCATGTTTAAGTACACCATCAATCCTATGCCATTCTCTTATCTTTGTTTTCTATAATTAAATACGGTAAGTGACCAACACCTTTTCCTAAGCTACATGCTAATCTAAGTACATTCTTATACTGCTCCAATTCTTCCACTCCTTGCTTGCCCCACCCCAACACACACACACACACACACACACACAGAGTCTGATAGGATGGTTAGAGATAGAAAAAGTCCTCTATACACTGCTCTGTCATCAACAATTCTGAATTTGTGTTGTCACCATTGTTTATTATAAAACCTTAAGTAAGACATAATTCACACAGCACACAAATCATCCTTTTACAGTATACAACTTTTCAGTACATTCAGAGTTGTGCAACCATCGTCACTCTGCCTTTAGAATATTTTCCTTATCTCTAAATGAAACTCTGTACAATCTGTATTTTATAAAATATTATGGAAAATCTTTGAGAAAACAGTGAATGCCATTACACATGACTATCAGGTAATCTTCAGAATAAATAGTTCTTAAAACCAATAGAGTTTGTCTTTTATTAAATCAACCTAGAATGGGAAGCTCAGATCCATATCCTATGTCAAATAATTCTATCTCCAGTTACATGTGAAATAGAATGTAAGAGAATGTGAACCAGAAGACATGTATAAGAAAATTCAGAGCAGTTCATATTGGCCTTAGACTGAAAACAACAAAGTGCCCATAAAAACTAGGATGAGTAAGTAAATAATGGTATATTCATAGAACTAAATGCAAAATAGCAGTTAAATATTAGAAGAAAAAAATCTAGCCATATGCAACAGCATCTGCAAATTTCACGAAAATACTATTGTACCAAAGAATGGGAATTACACAATACTTTTATACCAAAGAATGAGAATTAAACACTCTATTATTCCTTTAATATAAAGTCTTCAAACAGATAAAAAGAAAATGCAGTGTATATATAGCATATATGCTACAGTAAAGGTACAAAGAATAAAAGGGGAGTGGTTAATATACACACCTGTGGTTGACTTGGGAGAGGAGTGAGGTAGTGGATTAGGGTGCTACTAGGATTCTATTCTTTATTCAAAGAGTGGTTATGTAAGTATGTGCATTATACTATCTCATTAAACTATGTTTACATTTTATGCACTTTTTAGTACAAGTACTTAAATCATTTATATAAAAAGTAATAAAAGTGGCATGTGGGCTGGGGTTGTGGCTTAGTGGTAGAGCACTTGCTTAGCATGTGTGAGGCACTGGGTTTGATTCTCAGCACCACATACAAATATATGAATCAAATAAAAGTCCATCAATGTCTAAAATTTTTTTTAAAACGTGGCATGTGAACTAACTGGTTGGCCTATACAACTGATAAATTGACTGAACTCTTAATCTGATGACACTGCCTAGATGGTAGGTAAAGTGAGGAAAAGATATTGAGGAGCCTCATAGGGATGGTGTATTAGTTAGTTTTGTTTGTTTGTTTGTTTGTTTTGCTGCTATAACTAAAATACTTGGTAAGAACAATTTTAAGTAGGAAAGTTTATTTGAGGGCTCATGGTATCAGAGGTCTCAGTCCATAGACAGCTGGCTCCACTCCTCAGGGCTCGAGGTGAGGCAGAATATCATGGCAGAAGAGCATGGCAGAGGGAAAGGGTTTACATAATGATAAGGAAGCAGAGAGAGAAACTTCGCTTGCTAGATACAAAATATATACCCCAAAGTCACTCCCCCAATGACCCACCTCCTCCAGCTGCTCTGTACCCACCTTTAGTTATCACTCAGATCATCCCATCAGGGGATGAATTCACTGATTGGGTTAAGGCTCTCATAACCCAACCATTTCTCCTTTAAACCTTCTTGCATGGTCTCACACATGAGCTTTTGGGGACACCTCACATCCAAACCCTAACAGATGACCTCACAAAGTCAGCAAGGGGGAAATTTAATCTGAAACCAAGATATGCTCCTTGAAATCCAAAGGGTTCCATGGAGATGCACAAGAATTGCCTTGGTGAATAAAGGAATGGAAGTAGCTTCCAGATTTCCATGCTTTTTCAAAAGCAGCTCCACAGATATTTGTTTTGTAATCTTTGCTATCCAATTTCCGTTGAAAAAAAAGTTCTAGTCTTCAAACTCACAGAAATAGCATCTCCTGGATCTCTCTCTCTCTCTCTCTCTCTCTCCCTCTCCCTCTCTCTCTCTCTCCCCTGAGGAATTCTATTTCGAGGAATTAATTATACAAAAATCTTGTAAAATGAACAAAGATATGCACCAGGATGTTCTCCATTTTTTTGTTGTTGTTGTTGTTTTGGTTTTATTTTGGTTTGTTTTGGTAATAGTAAAAAAAGAAAAGAAACAACTAAGTTTTGACTAATTCAATATGTCATTTTGTGTCCCTATCTAGGGGACTAGTAAGTCATTACAATGGAATGTAACACAACTAGGCTGGTGGTTTTCAACCCTCTTATAGTCAGTAACTTCAATTTATAACAAAAGTTTGCAATGCTTCCTATTCTATTGTAACATGAAATTCTTAAACAAGTAGTTTTTTTAAAAACAAATATAACTCTAAACTAAAACATAAAGTAAAAGAAAATCAATTTATAAATTAATACCCATGATGATTAATTTTATGTATTGACTTGACTGGGTGATGGTGTGGAGATTATTAGTCAAATATTATTCTGGCTGTATTTGTGGGGGATTTCTTGATGAGATTAACATTTGAACTGGTAAATAGTCAAGAAGACTGCCCTCCCTGATGTGGGTGGGATTCATCTAATCAACTGAAGTCCTGCACAAAAGGAAATGCTGACTCTCCCCTAGGTAAGAAGGAATTTCTCCTGCTTGATTTTCTTCACACTGGAACATAAAATTTTTCTCTGCCTTCAGACTCAGTCTAAAACATCAATTCTTCCTGGATTTTGAGACTACCAGCCTTCAGACTAGTTCACTTGGCTTTCCTATACCTGCAGCTTACCAACTCACACTGAAAATCTCTAATCTTGGGATCCATAATGGCATAATCCAATTCATTAAAAAGAAATATATAAATACATATTTATTTATTTATATTTCCTGTTGGTTCAATATCTGGAGAACCCTGACTGATACATAATTTATTCCATTATGTAAATGCTCAGGGGCTAAGAAATTAGTAGGCAAAACAATGTCTGATGCTTTGAGGCAACATCTATAAACACAGTTGCATTGGAATGATTTGAAATAAAAGAAAATGCAAACTTTCCTTACTTAATAGTAATTGCGTTTCTCAAAATTTCAGGAAATGTATGTATATAACTACTATATAGAAACACTTTGTGTTTAATTGTATAACAACAAAGCTCTTTGCCTTAAATAATTATAAATGGTTTTTTTTCCCCTACATAAATGTCTGGAGAGATAACCAAAAGTCATGCAAAAGGCTAGACAATTTCTCAGTGACTTCAAACTGCAGAAATACAGTTTCTGGAAGCTAGAAAACTAAAATCAAGGTGTCTGCAGGATTGGGTCCCTCCCAAGCCTCTGACAGGGAATGTGTTCCATGCCTCCAGGTTGCACACAATCCCTGGAATTCCTTGACTTATAGAGGCATCACTCCAACGTCTACTCCTGTCTCCACATGGCCTTTCCTGTGTCTCAATGCTTTCTTTTCTCTCTGAGGGCTCTCAACATTGTATTTAGAGCCTACCTTGATTCAGGACGATCTCATTTCTAGATCTTTACCTTAATTACAACTTCAAAGACCCTTATTCCAAAAAAGGTCATATTCTGGGCTCTGGATGGATATGGATTTTGTGGGGATACTAGTCAATGAATTGCAATCTACACATGCACATATGTGGACAGATAATAAAGGAAGAATGCATAGTCAATTGTCATTGGGTTACTTTTGGGACAGGCATTTGACTATGCAAGGGAAACTAAGAGAATTGCACTTTTTATGCTCTGCACTTTTGAATTCAATTTTAAAAGTTTTAAACATTAGTGAACTTCTCATGTTACCAGTTTATAAATATATTAATTTGATAATTTTAATCATGAATTAAATCTCTGTATTTTTCCATAAGCACAGGATAAACAGGTTATAAGCAGATACAACACACTGAGGGTTCCCCCCCCCCGCCTCAGGTGATACCTACTTAGAGAAGTACACATCAGAATTAAGCTGGGATACAGAGAGATTGTTTTGCATTGTTATGCTTTGTGTTTCTGTGAGGGGGAAATATCTCTAACTCACTGAGGAAAACACATTGTCTCATCCATGGGGAAAAAAAAGTGACTTTTTAAAAGGGGCATCCATGATTGAAGCAAGGACCAGCTGACATCATCAATTGAAGAGGATCTCAGTCTTCCTGCAGCATGATTGGAGTAGCCGTGGCTGGGTTATCCTAACAGAGAATGCTGGTGAAATGGTAATTTTCTTAGGAAATGGCAGGTAAGGAAGAAGTTCTTTGTATCAAAATCAGTACTGTTATATGGCATCATTTGAAATAGAGAAAACTTTAAATTGGAAAGGGGACAAACATGCAGTGCTGAGGACATTATTCTTTGAGTTTTGGAACTAATAGATTTTTCTTCCATGGTTCATTTCCTGCTTATCTGTATATTGCAGCACATACCTCCCCTATCAAAAGTGACTTCAAAACAAACATGTGCAAGGGCAATTTCAGAATCAAAGATACAGGTACAAGGTGATGCTGAAAGGCAAATATGTATTCATGATTTGCTTTCAATTCTTCATGCTTTGGTGCATGGATGCAGTTGGGTCATTTTAAAATTATTTCCAAATAGTCTTTTTGAAATATTTAAGCTACAGAATTCAAAGTGCATATGGTATTTTAATTCTGCTAAAATAAGCTGTGTTCTTGTGAACTTGAATAGATCTAGACTTTTATTTTGATGTTGACTATTTACTGGGAAGTCAAATAGTGACCAATTTAATCAAAGGGCATTTGCTTCAAATTACTTCCATTCATTGTCCTTACCATGAAAGACTGATTGTGCTTTGAACTAGGATCTTACTTTTTTTTTTATTATGGGGGAGATAAAGAAAAATTCTTACAAAAGAACCTACACATCAAAGAATTAGCTCCCCTACAACATTTCCCTTTTATACATACTGGCTACATGCCTACATCTGTTCATAAATTGATATGCAGTTTTTAAATGTACATTTGTCATTATTAAACATTGTCTGCTCTCAAACATGAAAATACCAATAGACGTGAAAATGAACTTGAGATAGAAAATTACACAGAAAAAGCTGGGATTTGTTTTCTCCTGTCTTTGGAGTAGGTCTAGCATTAACTTCTATTTAGTCTGAGTTTCTAATAACATTTTATAAATGAAAATTTATCAGACGTGGCCAAAGCAAAGAGATGATAAAGCACCAGAAATCCAGAGTTGACAATATTTAATATAAACATTTTGATTTAAAGATTTTTTTAGTTATTCCAAGTTATGCTCCAAATTCTCATTTTAGATAGCAGTAGAGAAAAAAAAAGAAAAAGAAAAAGAAAACATATCCACCATCTAAATGTAGGAATACAAAATAGAAGAACATTAATTTTTTCCCTCCTAACAACCTAGAAGGAGATTTTGAGAATTGAGATTGATGTAAGAAATGGATGGGATAAAGCTCTCAGGGTAAGAAAGGAAGGGTGACAGAAAACCCAGGAAGAGATTCCTGGTGGCAGAGAAGGGCCAGTGACATCTAGGCATAATGATCTGTAAGTGAACATCTCAAGTCTTCATTTCTGTCTTTAGGAATTTTCCCTATTATCCCCAAATCTTTAATGCATATGATATTTACAGCAATGTACTGTTGCTACTTTAGGGAATGAAGTGGAGGTTTTCTTTAAATCTGGGGAATTGTTTTACTTTATTTGGGCTGCTATAACAAAATGCCATAAACTGTGTAGCTTATAAAGAGAAAATTATTTCCCCTAGTTCTGGAGGCTAGGAAGTGCAAGGTCAAGGTACCAACAGATCAGGCATCTGGTGAGGGCTGCTTCCTGGATCACACAGGGTGTCTTCTTGCTATGTCCTCATGTTTTGGAAGAAAAAGGCAGAATTCTAGGGTCTTTTTCATACAGGCACTTAATCCAGTTGATGAGGGCTGTGCTCTCGTCACCTAATTACATTACAAAGCACCTACATCTAAGTACCATCACATTGAAGGTTAGGTTTCAACATATGAATTTGGGGGGACACATTCAACATTCAGACCATAGCTGTTACAGATGCCCAGAGTGCATTAAGGCAGCCAGTAAAGGTGATGGTAAGATCTCTAAAGGAGATACAGTACTTTAACAGGTGTAAGAATTCAAAACAGAAGGAGACATTTGAATACAACATTCTAGCCTTGGTATCCTCAGAAATAGGAGGAAGACACATCTGGAGATGATGGAATTACACAGCTCATATCCTGACTCCTATCATCCTATATATAGGGTACCTATAAAAACCTATAACATTTTATAGGACACCTATATAAGTTGCTCAATCTAAGTTTTTGTAGGAATCCAATATATAAGACAATAATACCTAATGGGTTAATTTAGTGAAGATGATAAAAAAAAATTAACCTCCACAGAGAGGGTAGAAATTATACCCTGAAAGGAATTATAAGAATTAGCCCTTATATGTAATCAGACATATGATAAATTATTCTATGTTGGTGTATTAAGAATTGTAATCAAGGGGCTGGGGATGTGGCTCAAGCAGTAGCGTGCTCGCCTGGCATGCGTGCGGCCCAGGTTCGATCCTCAGCACCACATACAAACAAAGATGTTGTGTCTGCCAAAAACTGAAAAATAAATATTAAAAATTCTCTCTCTCGGGGGGATCCAACATGGCGGCGAGAGGGGAGGCAGCGCTTTCAGTACCTCCTCAACAATGGGGTCAGAGAGACGCATGGATACGCTTAGATTCGACCTGCTGAGAAACTCCTAGCAAAATTCCACTAAAGAGAGACCGGCCGGGAATCGGTAGGATTTTTGGAGGTGACAGTTTGCGCTAGACGAGTGAATCTCCACCA
>NW_026000229.1:53350890-53373039 GCF_001458135.2 Marmota marmota marmota
GGGGGATAGTAGAGGATAGGAAAGGTAGCAGAACACGGCAGTCACTAGTATGGCAATATGTAAATCAATGGATGTGTAATTGATGTGATTCTGCAATTTATATATGGGCTAAAAATGGGAGTTCATAACCCACTTGAAGCAAAGTGTGAAAGATGATATATCAAGAACTATGTAATGTTTTGAACAACCAACAATAAAAAAAAAATAAAAAGTTCCAAAAAAAAATTTCTCTCTCTCACTCTCTCTCTCTCTTAAAAAAATAAAAAAAAGAATTGTAATCAAAATAAATAAAATCATTTTAAAAATACACTAAATGACAAAAAAAAAAACCAACAAAACAAAAAACCAATTAGCTAGACTGCACCATTTTAAATCAGGGGATAACTGTGGAATTGGATTTTTATTTCCTTTTGATGCTTCTTGTAATTCCTTGTAAGAAATTAGTAGTTAGCAACCAATAGTCTCCATCTGTGTCTTAGAATGTTTTTATTTCCCACTTTTTTCCTCAACTGTAGATGTTCTAGATAGAATTCTTGGTTAAAAAGTTTTTTCCCTTTCAACACTCTGAATGCCACTTCACTGCAATCTGACCCCCTTTGTTCCAAAAGAGAAGTCAGGTGTGATTCCTTTTACGTCACTTTTGCTACTTGCAAGATTTTATCTTTGTTTCACCTTCAATAATTTGACCACAATGAAGTGTGGGCTTCACTGAATCTCTTGGATATGTACATCATTGTTTTGTATCCAGCTTGGAAATGTTTTTGTTGTTGTTGTTGTTAGTACTGGAATTGAACTCAGGGGCACTTAACCACTGAGCCATATCCCAGCCCTTTTTGTACTTTTTTGTTTAGAGACAGGGTCTCACTGAGTTGCTTAGCATCGAGGCTGGCTTTGAACTCTCGATCCTCCTGCCTCAGCCTTTGGAGTCACTGAGATTATAGGCATGTGCCAGCATACACAGCATAAAGTTTTAAGTTTAATTTCTTTTATCCTGCTAATTCTTGTCTTCTTCACAGACTCTCATTACACATATGTTGATATGCTAGATGTTGTCTCACATGTTTTAGGTTCTGTTAATTTTTCTTCAGTAATTTTTAATCTATTTTCTTCAGATTGTATAATTTTTATTGATCCGACTTCAAATTCACTGATTCTTTCTTCGCTGTATCAAATCTCTTGATGATACCAAATAGTGAATTTTTTTAATCTGGTTATTATAGTTTTCAACACCAAAATACCCATTTTTAAAGGATAACTTCTATCTCAATATTGAGAATATTCACTAATTGGTTCATTACTGTCATACTTTAAATATGGCTTCCTATTTTTCTTTAAATGTTTATAGTGGTGTTTTGAAGTTTTTTTCTGATACTAGAAACACCCATTTTTTTTTTTATTGCCTGCTCTATTTTCTGACTATGAGTCATACTTTCCTGTTTCTTTGTGTGGCTAGTAGTTTTTGTTGAGATCTGGACATTTATTTAATACATCAAAGCAACTCTGGGTTATGATTTTTCTTTTCCCTAAAGGTTGTTTTTGAGGATTTTGTTTGTTGAATAACTTACTCAAGCTAAATCTGTGAAATCTGCATTGTGACTTGTGACTAGTGATATCTCTGCTCAGTGTCTTTGTTTGGTTTCATTTAATATTTTATTTATTTATTTATTTTTGTGGTGCTGGGGGTTGAACCCATGGCCTTGTGCATGTGAGGCAAGCGCTCTACCAACTGTGCTATATCCCTAGCTCTAATATTTTTATTTTTGAGTTTACTTCCTTGGAGTCACCCTGTGCCTTTATTGCTTTCAAAAGGCACCAGTTGAAAAGAGGTTGTGCTCAACCATTTAGGCTAATAAATATGTGTGTGGGTAAGAGCAGGGATATTCAAAGGTTATGCCATTTGCAAGTATGTCTAAGCTTTTATTCTCTTCTCTCTCTCTCTCTCTCTCTCTCTCTCTCTCTCTGTGTGTGTGTGTGTGTGTGTGTGTGTGTGTATGTTCTGTACATGCATCACCCTTGGGGCTGGCTAGGCACGTGAGTCTGGCTTGAGTTTTCTTCAGTATCTGCTGCATATGCACACAATTAAGCAAGAGACATTCTTCTCCAACCACAGCTACCACCTCAGAATAAAAGGACTATGAGCCTTACCTACTTTATCGCCATGCATGATTGTCACTTCCACTGACAATGCTATTAGGTGTGGGTTTCCACACACTGAATTGTAAGCTACTGGTCTTTATGATTCACTGGAAAATCTTGATGCTTAGCTTGGGGAGCCATGGGAGCAGCCCAAGTTCAGAACACCACAGATTCCTAGCATCCCTATCCCAAGTTAAGCAAATTTTCAAGTATATAGTTCCATGCTTTTGTTCATTTCCAAATTGCTGAAACAAAATTATTTTTGACAATTGTGTCCAGCTTTATAATTTGCTTTTTCTTTTTTCTTTTATTTTTCTGTGGCACTAGGGAATCGAACCCAGGGCCTTATGCATGAAAGGCAAGCACTATAATACCACTGAGCTACATTCCCAGCCCCTATATTTGCTTTTCTAGGGAGAGAATTTTCCAGTCTCCTCATTTGGCCATAACTGGGAGTCTTACCTCTACAACAGCTTTCTTAACTACTTTCTCTCACCCAGATTCCATACTGGAGTCTAAATGATTATTCTAAAATGAGGTCTGATTTTATCATTCTCATGACTTAAATTGTTCAATGGTTTTCCTTTTTTTTTTTTTTTTTTTTTTACAATAAACTCCCTATAAAACCCAGCATAATCTGGGTCCTGATTGTTCTTCTGACTTTCCTCTTAAAGTCTTTGCTCTGACTGGACTGACTATCACTCAGGCCATTCTTTCCCTGGTCCCTGGGAGGCAGCATGTGTTCTTCTTACAGGACTCACAACTCCTCAGAATCCCCCTTTCTCTTGGGTCTTATTTTCTGAACCAACTCCTACTCACTCTTCATACTTCCATTTAGATATAATTTCATTTCAGGATTACCTGTACTATTGCCCTCTCCATTCTATTATCTGTGTTCCCACAATCTGCTCTATTTTCTCTACTCTAGGTTTGACTGCGCTATTGATGCCATTGCTATTTAGTTATCTGCTCCAGTAGGATATCAACTCCCTGGGGGCAGAGACAGAGCTTATGCTCATTTGTATATTCTTATCACTGAGACCAATGCCTGTTATTACTGAGACCAATGTCTGCAAAACACTTGTTAAATGACTGAATGGCTGATTGGAACAGAAGCCAAAAAAACCTTTTCTGTGAAGAGTCCTATAGTAAATATTTCAGACTTATAAACTCAGTAAGTATGATTTCAGTCCAATCAATTTTACTTCTAAAAGCCAGTGGCTTGCATGTATGCTGTAGTTTGCAAAGCCCTGGATTTAATGAATGATGGAAAGAATGGTAAGTGGCATTAATGACTACGAAATATTTCAATGAGTTGAAGTAAACTCAGACTTGTAGTTTTTTGTAAATAATTAAAATCCATCTTCTCTACTTTTGGTCTGAATGTTCTATTTTGGATCTTAAGTGTCCCTCAAAGGCTCATGTGCAAATTTGGTCCCCAGCTGATGGTGCTATTGGGAGGTGGTAGAATACTTGGGAGGTGGGGCCTAGTGGAGGGAAGCCAAGGCTTGTGGGCATGCCTTTGAAGGGATATTAGGACCCTCTGCAACCATGAATCAAAAACAAGTGTTTCCTCCTTCTAAGTTGATTGCCTCGTCCATTTTGTCACAGCAATGGAAAGCTGCTAACATGCCAAGAAGAAAAGTCATTAGCGTTTTCCACATAACCATTCACTATCAGAAGTAAAAATTATGTCATTTTATATTTTAATACTCATAAAAACTTAGGTCCCATTGGATTCCTCTTTGCCTTTTTTCCCTTAGTCTTCTTTTCATGATTTCATGTAGTACAAGGCAAGGTTAGAGAAATACACCAAGACAGTTAATGAACAAGGTCAAAGGACAATTTATTTAATGTGCTGAGTGCAACAGTAAAGACTATGACTACATGTGACAATCTAAAGTCACCACTGAATAACTTAAACTTTGGCTTGTTTGGCATCATACATTTTTTCATTACTTAATAATATTATATTTTATATTTGGTTTTATATATTTTTATTGCTTTTTAAGTACTTAATGCCATATTTGAAATTAATTTACTTACTTTTTAAGCAATATAGCCATTGAAAATAAGAATTGGTGCATTCTGAACCCTCCTTGAAAATCATTGTATTCTCATCTATAAATTGACATGCATAATTACAAAGAAACTCAACTTTAGTTAAGAAATATTATAACTACTATCAAATATATATACTGTTATGGACAGAATTTATTATATTTATTGTACAGCTGGACTCATGGTCCCGCTTTTGTTTGGGTGTTGGTCATTTGCACTGTGTGCATATACATATAGGAGTTAATCAGAAACACCTGAACACACACACACATTTAATTTACGGACTTAAAAAATTACCTCTTCTTTCACTTCCAAGAAGTCTTTTTGTCATTTCAGAAATAAGACAACTTTTCAACAGTTTTATTGTAAATCTTTTTAATGAAGAAAAATTGTTCTTAACTATTAAATACAATTTTTCAAAGTAATCAGATTCAATGTTTTACTCATCAAGAAACAGATAGCAATAGTCAAAAAACAGGGATGTCATAATTCATGTCAAGAAAAATCTGATGCTACATGTCAATTTGGAGAAATGCAAGAAAAGGAGAGATTACCTGGATGATTTGCCTCTAGGGATCTTGGGGAAAGGCTAATGATCTTGGATTTACATCAGGGACTTCAAGATCAACCAATAGGCAGCTGAATTGATTATTTGTTTTTATCTTAGTGGTACATTTAATTGTACTCATTAAAACTCAGTGAAAGACTGTCCTAAAAGCTCAGCAAGTAGGGTTGGGCAATTGCATAAGCAAAATATATTTATCTCAACATGAGATTCAATAAATACCACAGTAAGGAACCAGAAATTTCAAATTTAAAAGTGGATGGTCACATGACTATACTTGTACAAAAGGTATCTGAGAACCAATTGGAATTGCATCTGTGTAAACTTATTGCTATACACAGAATTACAAGAGGATTGCTTCTTTTAAGAGATTTTGAATACCACAGAAATTGAGATATTTTTTTCTTATCTTACAGTGGCATTTCTGAAATCTCTATTTTTAAATAACTGTACCTCAAAAAAGTGCTATGTTCAAATACATTGAGATCTGAATTAAACAGAATAAAGTAGTTGGCTTTCTTTCCAACTACTTCTCATATTCCATTACTTTCTTTCCAACTGCTTCTCAGTGAGACGTCTTAGATCCTTAAATATGCTGAAATGTACACTAGGTTGCATTAAAAAAAAAGGTGCTTTTAAGTTTATAAGTCAATTGTACAAACTTATTTGACCTCGAAATGTTTACCTCTAACAAGATGAGGAATTATTCCTTAAAAAAAAAAAAGATTGGAAGACCCTTTCATTACATTTGAAATGAACTGTATTCGGTTTTCTTATTCTTTTTGTAGCATCCTGAAAAACTTAGAACTTAAACTTTGCAAATATAGTACAAAAACCTGGGTTTATCAGTTATTGACATCTTGCTATATCACTTTTTCATTCTCTATCATCTGTTCCTTCATGACCCATTTGAATGGAGTATCTTTTTACCCCCATGCATAGAACAGTGCCTGAAATATGAGACATGGGTTGGTTAAATAATTGATGATTACTGAATAACATCTTTCAGAATTTTTATCTAAACAAAGTTCAGTTACAAAAAGCCATTCTGGAGCAATACTTAAGTGTGAAGTTTTATTTATTATGAAAGGGCAGCAAGTCAACTTTTAAAGTAAAAAATATCATTGTACTGTTTCAAAGTTTCCAAGCCAAGAATCAGAACAAACACCTGATTATATTCTTTTTCTGAATTATGGATGTGCTTAATGTGGTGAACCAAAGCCAGATGCTCTGCCTTCTGTTCCCGTCCAAGAAGGTACATTTGGCCCTGTGGTTTCCAGTTAGCTGGTACACTTACTTCTTGATTGAATTAAGACCTATACAACCCTCTGGAAGAGTTACGGAATTCTGTCAGCTGGATCTTTTCTGTGATTCTTTTCTCTGTGTGTAATCCTGCTTTCCCACTTTCTCCTTCAGTTTCTATTTCTCCACCCAGAATAAATTTTATACTAGCACTAACACATTTACAGCTGAAAGAGACCTGTGTATTAGTACTGGCTGGTGGTGGGACAATGTAACATAGTTGCATCCAAATAGTTATGATTTAATACATCCATCTCTAATCAGCTTTGAGAATAAGAATGCTCAGTGTGTAGAGGTTAGTAGACTTCTATAAAATATGACTTATTTATATGAGGTATCTAGTCCCATTTATAGTGACAAATGGTGGAAAGGTGTGTTTCGGGAACTGAAGGAAAGGAGACAGGAGGAGTTATTATTTAATAGACACAAAGTTTTTCTTTGGTAAAATGAACATGTTCTAGAGATGGATGATGCTGATAATTAGGTACATTCCTTTTTGTGTGCATGCGTTGGGGTGGCGGGTACCAGGGATTGAACTCAGGGGTACTTGACCACTGAGCCACATCGCCAGCCCTATTTTGTATTTTTTTTAGAGATAGGGTCTCACTGAGTTGCTTAGTGCCTCCCTGTTGTTGAGGCTGGTTTTGAACTCATGATCTTCCTGCCTTAGCCTCCTGAGGCACTGGGATTACAGGCATGTGCCACCATACTCAGCAAAGTTACATTCTCGGTGTACCTAATGCCACTGAACTATACATTCAAAAATGGGCAAAATGGTAATTTTTATTTTATGCATATTTCACCACAATTTTTAAAGGATGCTAAATGCGATTGAAAATCAACAATTTTCCAGTAAGGATATACAAATATCCTTACATTTTCTGAATCTATACAATTATGGTTACATTTTGCTTACACAAAATCAAATCATGCATGTAATATTATATCTTTTGACATTATATATTTCTTTGGTAAGTTTTTTTTTTTCATTTCCAAAAGACAATTTGATGGGAGAAGTGAGAGGTGAGCTTTGTGGGGACTTCAAGAGTCTGACACTTGTCTGGCACTTGGGGGACATATACTCCTCATGGCTGGTGCATGCTTGGGAAAGACAAAGCATCCCAAGAAGGAAAGAGGCGGGAAGGCGTTTCCCATGGAACAGATGTGGACCAAGCAATAGAGAGCTGGCCTGGAGTCACATAAGTGAGGGACTCTAATGCCAATTCTGTGAGAATGAACTGATTTTGACTCACAAAACTCACTTCCAAATGTGTGTGGCTGTTTTTTCCCTCCCACAGGAACAACCAATTTTCCAACTCTCTGGACATCAACTGAGGGCCCGTGTGATTCAATTCAATTCTAAAACTAACCACTGTGTGTTAGTGTGAGATTCCACATGTTTAAGGGCTCAGACCCACAAGACTGCCCTCACTGCAGATGCCAGACACAAGTGTCAGGTTTCCACTAGACCAGTCAGCTATGAATCAGGGGTTCCCATGACCCTTTCCTCAGGTTCAATAATCATAGCTCACGGCGTCACCTTTTCTATGTTCACTGGTGAATTGTAAAGGACACAACTCGAAAACAACCATCTGGAAGAGATGGATGCACAGGGCAAGGATGGGGCTCAGGGCTCCTATGCCCCTCTCCAGGGGAGCCATTCTTGTAGCACGTCATTGTTCTCCAATCCAGAAGCTCTCGGAACCACACTGTTTAAAGAGTTCTTGTGGAGGTTTCACTGCATAGGCTTGATTGACTCTATCCTTGGCTGCTATTATTTACTATTATTTTTATGGGGTGCTGAGGATCGAACCCAGTACCTCATTCATGCCAGGCAAGTGCTCTACCACTGAGCCACTACCCAGGCCCTCCTTGGCTATTATTGCTTAACTCAATATCTAGCCTTTCTCCCTTCCCTGGATTTAAGTAATGGAGTTAATAGTTCCACATTTCTGCTCAAGGTTTGATCTGGAGACTAAGCCCCATGCTGAAGCTATCAAGGGGACTCCAAACAGCAGCCACCTCTTAGCATACAAAATACACTTCAGAGATTCTAAGGGCTTTAGGATCTGCCTGCTAGGATCTAGGGACAAAGACTAAGTTTTTTATTATACTGCAGTAAGAAATCGACTTTTTTTTTTTGTGACTGCTTTGAGATAAGTAAATAATTCTGTCTTTTATGTTCCTTTCCTTCTCGTCACCTATATCCAAAATATATTCTCAGGTCACTGTCAGTCCTTTTCTTGAAGAAATTCAATTTCATATTAGAGAACAGCAAGGGGAAGAAGCAAGAAGGTAGTTCAAAGCTTTGATTTAGTTTTTTCTCAAATGCCTTTTTATCAATTTGATTCCTTTTACCCTGGGAGTAACAGTATTTTTTTTTTTTTTGATGTTCAAGGAAAAAGATCTCTGGTCACAGATATTTGCTGTAATCTGTCCAATGCCAACTTCCCATCTTCCTTCTTTCTCTTATCCCTTCTCAGAACCTCTAACCTTCATGCACTGAACCTTAGATCTTAGACATATGGAAGTAGAATATCAGTGTAGGATATTCACCGTCCTTCTTTTATTCTAAGCAAATGATTAGAATGTGCCTTTCAGGACCGTGACACTAGATTTTACATCAACACAACCTGAGGCAAAAAAGAAGCCCAGAGCAGAGCAAGTAACAAAATGACAGTCTTTGAACAACCCAGGCAGGTGGGGAGGTACAAAATAGGTACAGAACACCAAGCAGTCCCTGGATTCCCCCTCTCCTCTCCCTCTCCCCATCTCCACATCCCTCAAACATCGGGGTGTAGCAGTCTCTAGTATTTCTTATCCATTCCCTTTAAAACTAGGGACAAAAATAGATTTTTCCTACCTCTGATCCTGGTAGCACAATGTAGGAATTATAGCCAATGAATAGGCCAATAAATTAGAGTTAAAAATTGGAAGGAAAGAAAGTGAATAATCATTATTTGAAAATGAGATAATTTATGTTAAAAAAAATCAGTCAACGGAGAAACTATTAGAACGGAGAAACTGTTAGAACCAGCAATAAAAGACTAGAAAATGTAGTAGCATCAAGACATCCTCCACCAGAGTACTTTTAAAAACCTGTGAAGTACATGTTCATAGGTAATGGACAACTTTATCCTTTTCTTCTGCCATTCCTTTTCAATTTTATAGAGGTTATAGAATGTGGTTATAATGATTAACAACAAATACAGTTCATAAGTACGTTCATTAACGGACTAGAGGAGGAATGGACATCACTCAGAAATGGAAAGAACTCAACAAAAATCCACAAACTCTTATGGAAAAAATTTTAAAATATTTTTATAGGACATAAAAAAACCCAAACAAATAGAGTCATGTCATCTTTGTTGGGGCAACTTAATATTATAACAATGTAAAGTATCCCAAAGAATTCTATATATTTGATTATATTTAAAAAATAAATCCAAGAATATTTTAAAGGTTTTCATCAAATCCATTTAAAAATTCATATGGGAAAATAAAATTCCACTGATAAAATCCTGCAGTGACCTATCTTATAATGGAAGCCAGATGCTCACTGCATTCAGACTTAACCTACTGAACAACCAATTCTAGATTCCCACTTTACTCCATGAGGGCTTGTAACCACTTGTACCAATTATAGTGTAAGCCAGTCTTAGTTGCCAACAACAAAATCCTCTCTATTTTGAGTGGAAACCAGTTTCCTAAAAGGTATGAATACCTCATGTGAATCATTGGAAGGGCTGATGGATTCTGAGTATCCAACAGCATCTGGTCCAACATCTCCCTTATATATACACAGTCTCCCCCATTCTCAAACTTTACAACAGCACACTCCCACCTAATGTAATGTAACTACTCTCATGCAAACAAAAACATATACAACCTTCCTGCAAAAGTATAGACCAACATCTCAATGTTGTTAAATTAAGATGCCATCCTATGCTTATTAAATTATCAAAAATTACAGATATGCTATCAAATATTAATGAGAATGTGAGGAGAAAGTGTCATGTACCATTGATGGAAGATTAAACAGGCCTGGCTGTCTTAGAGAGCAGATACTGAACTGCTCAGTAGAATTAAGAATGTATATATTACTATGAAGTGCCACTCCATATCCTGAGGACACTCTCTTAAAGATTCATGAAAGGCTGAGCATGGATAATCATCACAGTGTTGCTTGTTGTAAAGTGAAGTGTTGGAAGTCACCTAAGTTTCTAAACTGGAGAATGATAGAAAATGGCAGAAGCACACTGCGGATTACTATGCAGAAACCAGAAGCAAAGCATTTGGTGCACATAGAGTAACATGGTTATATCTCAAAAGCAAATAATTTCTCCAAAGTAAGAAACAAACAAACAAACAAAAAACCAATATTCCTACCACAATGTCCTTATGTAAGTAAGTGCAAACACACACACACACATGCATAAAAGTGTACAAGTATCTAACATATGTATGTAAGGGAACATATCAAGCACATCAGAGAAGGTAACTGTGATATAGAATGAGAGCAGGGAACAGAAATGAAGTAGGAAAACATAATAAAAAATGATGAGCCTTGCATGAGTGTGTAATGTTATGCCCCACAGATGAATGGGGTTAATTCAACTCCACACCTGATGATTTGATTTTTTTTAAGGAGGAAATGTTCTGATAATGGCATCTCATTACCCTACTTAATTATAATAATTAAAATTCAAAAATTACTGTGAAGGTACAGATGCATTTCACTTTTGAAAACAGTCCGACTCCTTTATGTTTCTAAGGAAAGTCCCACCAAACACTTCAGTCTTATTCATATCCAGGCTGCTTATTCTCTTGATTCCATTGAATCTTGACAAAGGAAAAGGGAAGTCAGAACGACCGTTCAAAACCTTGAAAATGATTCTAATTACTCTAAATTTAGGTAAAGTTACCGGTTGCTTAATAGCCATTTAGAGCTCTTTGGATAGCAGACAGCCATTCTAACTATAAAGGTAGTTTCATGGAAATGTTCCTTTTGACAGAAGAAGACATTGGAGAATTCTTATGCTATTTTAGCTGACTCTGTGATTGCAATCACACAAATCACTACATTCCAGAGAGATCCATGAACAGGAGGTTTTTCCATTTCAAACTTTCAAGGTAAAACATTATCTTTTCATTTTATATATACTCTGGAGTATCAAGAAATGATGGAATGTAAGTATAATTATGATAGCATTTCTAAGTAGTTCCTAATGGTCAGAGGTAAGGAAGGGAGAAAGAGAAGGCCTTTATTCTCAGTGACATTAAAATAATCTTTCAGATTAATACATCTCATATATATATACTGTCTTCTCTTTGTTCAACTTTCAAAGTCTCATGAAATCTTACAACATGAATTAATGCTGCATAGCAAGATAATGACTGTCTTCTACAAGCTGTGTAGTGCTGTGGAACTGGAATTGGGTGGTGCAAAGAATTGGGATGAAATTGGAAGGCGAATGGATTGCACATTTGTCATACATTTTCCAGATGTTCATTCTGGCCTTCTGGTCCTTTCCTTGGAACTTTTATTTATGCACATATAACACCATGAAGAAGCAGATAATATAAACAGTGACTATCTTTTGGGCCATTCAATTTTGGCTTTATATTTTTTAACTATGCTGATGATTGCTGGGAACATTTCTATTCCATTTAGGTGGTCTGATTTAACTGCAGAATATCACACAAGGGATGGCCAGAATGGGTACCTCAAGTGAAAGTTTCTACATTCAGTAATACAGATTTAATTACTCAGGAAACTCTAGCCTGGGAAACTCAGCTTATCCAGACTTCCTGAGGACTGATCACTGTTACAGCATCTGCCAAGGTCTGGTGTGTGGCCCCCATTCACTACCAAGGGAAGACTGTCTCTTAGGAGCAGAGCAAGGTTTAGTAACTGAAAACAAGATTTTGTGCTTTTAGAAATTAGGTTTACTAGTTCTAAGTCCACTGGCTATTAAAAATATTTTTCCATGTAGATCAGCCTCTGTGGCCCTAGGCTACAGGCAGGCCCCAGGTTTCAGATCAGCCCAAATCCAGGCCAGACCACAAGGCCCAGGCTTTCATCTGTCGAAGCACCATATCTATACCCCTGATCTCAGACACCAGGCCAGCACCAGGCTCTGGGCCTGCCTAGTGTCAGGCTGGTAGCTACAACTCCATGTTCCAGCAGACCCAAGGTGCTAGCCTGTCACAGTGGACCATAGTGCCAGGCCAGACCCCACAGACTGAGACCATGCGTCCACTTCTACACATGAGGGACCCAGACCTATGCCTACAGATTCACACCTGGGGCCTGCCCCATGACAGGCCGGCTCCCACAGTCTTGAGTTCCAAGCCCATCCCAATAAATCCAGACACTAGGCTAATCTCAGCACCTGGCTAGTCCTTGCAGACTCAGGTTTAAGGGTCATCCCAGTGCAAGGTCAGCCCCTGCGGACCCAGGCTTCAGATCAGCCCCCAGGATTCAGGCTCAGACCCTCATTTGTGAGCCCAGGCTCCAGGCCCACCCTATAGAATTAACTCAACAGTCACTGGAATATCCTAATCTAAAACCTGGAAAGAAAGAAGCTAAATTGTCCCTGTTTTCAGAAGACATGATCTTGTATATACAGAAAGCCTTCATAAAGATTTCATTAGGAGCAGAGAAAGGTTTGGTAACATTTAAAAAAAAAAAAGTTAGAGTGAATAAATGAAATCAGTAATGTTGCAGAATATGAAATCGACATAAAAAACAAGTAACATTTCTATACACTAACAACGAGCCATTTGAAGAAGAAATAAAGCAAACAATCCTATTCACACTGGCTACAATAACAAAAAATAATAAAATACTTAAGAAAAAGTCTTAAGAAAAAATTTAACAACAATGAAAAATATTTTGGGGGGGGAGGGGAGACGTAAAAGAAGGGAAAAAAAGGGTGACCTGTAGAAGAGACATTTTAAGGGAACAGAATCGGAGAGGGAATTGGAAGAGGAAGGGGAAGTGAGGGCAGAAGGGAAAGCGGACATGATCAAGGCACAATACATGCATACATGTGAATGTCATACTGAAACCCAATAATTTGTATAATCTTAATATGTGTTAATAATGTAAAAGCAGATTTGTACATTGGAAATTATGAAACACTGATGAAAGAAATAGAAGAAGACACAAATGGAAACATACATTCATGGATTGAAAGAATTAGTACTGTTAAAATGGTACTGTTAAAATTAGTACTGTTTACCAAAAGTGAACTATAGATTCTAGGCCACCTCCATCAAAATGGCAATGACATTTTCCCCAGAAATAGGAAAAAAGTCCTAAAATTCATATAGTACCACAAAAGATCCCTATGGCCAAAGCATTTTTTTCAGCAAAAAGAACAAATCTATTGACATAATGCCACCTGATTTTAAAATATATTACAAAGCTACAATAATCAAAACAAGCATGGTCCTGGCACAAAAAAAAAAAAAAAACAGTTATAAAAACCAATGGAAAAGAATAGACAGACCAGAAATAAACTCAGGTATTTATGGTCAATTAATTTTGAATAAAGGAATCAAAAACAGGTAATGGAGAAAAGAAAGTTTGTCTCTTCATTAATTTGTGTTGGGAAAATGGGATATCTACATGTAGAACAATTAAGTCAGCCCCTTTTATGACTCAAAATCAACTCAAAATTGATTAAAACCCCAGAGGAAGAAAGATGGTGGGCCAGAGGGAGGCAGCATTCTGTGTTGCTCCGTGATCCAGATCTCACTTAGTCAGAAAACTGCATCTCTGAGAGTATTAGAGCCCTTATACAGCTGCTCTCATGCAGATCACTAGTGCTGTGATCCCATGCAGGGCTCAGGGCCTCAACACTGGAGCAGGACTCCTGGCTCCTGACACCAAACCCCCCAAGTTCTAGCCAACACAGGCTTGCAAGTGCCTTAGCAGAATCACCTATCAGCACCTCTGCAGAACTCCCAGACTTCGCTCAACTCCCATGCTGGTCACTCAGCTGCTACTTACCCACAGCACAACACTATCTCCTGGCTCCCCCCAACTCACCAGACATCCCAGTGCTCGAAGCAGGCCCTTCCATCTTGGCTCACCTTCCTTGCCATACTTGGTGGAGGCAGCTCCCAGATCGGATCTCCAACTGGCCAGGTACCAGGTTTCCAACTCCCTCCTCTCCCCAGCAGTGTTAACCCAACACAGTACTGCCCAACACAAAACAACTCTCAGTTGGACAGGTTTGCAGTGCGACCAAGGTGCTGCCCACAGGAGCCTTGGTGTGAGAGTTCCCAAAACTGGGATCTGATAAGGGAGAGGGAGATGGGGCTAAAGTTTGGAGCCTAACAGAGAGACCAGGAATTGGGAAATCTGTAGGCAAGATAGGGAGATAGTACCAGGTGCTCAAAGTCATATGAGCGGTCCCAAAAAGAGACCTGTGAGGTGCAGTCTCCCTGCAGGGACTGGCAGGTGCCAATCCCTGTGTCCACGGGCCCTGCACCAGGTCCAACCTTCTCACCTTGGCTATATCCACCATCCTGAGGGCAGAGACACCAGCTTACAACAGATAGCTCCACTTATTGGATGAGAAGAGAAGCAGGAAAGATACGGATCTCTAAAAGTAGCAACAACACTGGTTTCTTCCTTTGAGAGTTTTTTCCCCTCTTTTTCTTCTACCTTTCTATCCTCCCACCCTCACATCCCCAACATATGTGAAACCAAGAACTTTGCATGAAATAGGATTTTGCGGACTGGTCATCTAAATAACATAATATAGAGGTGTTGAATATGCCCTGTTTTTTCTTTCCTTTTTTCTTCTCTCATTCTTCTTTCCCCTTCCAAATTTTACTATTTTAACATCCTGTATTTTTCTAAGTACATATGTGTTTGTTTTATGTACTCTACTACCTTCCCATGTACTTGTCTACCCTAAATTACTTCCAGTCTATTCTCTTGCCACTAACCCTCTTATTTAGATTTCTCTTTCACACTTCCTAAGATATATTAACTCTATATCCTCACATCCTACCTCCTCAGCATATCATCCTAAGCCCCACGCCCAGTTCATTGTCCACCATAAGAAACTGTAAACCCTTTTACAAAACTACCGATTATATCATAGATAATAATCAAATCCAACATTTCTGTACGTTGAGACCAAACTGTAAACTCTTAATAACAACAAATTGTTCATAGGTGGTTTACTGTTGATATTGGGATCTGTTAACATTGTCCTTCCCCACAAAGGAGAGGTCTTGGAACCCTACAAGAGTACTACAAACCTATAGGATAAAAACAATAACACCCCAGACCCACAGAGCTGGAAAGGAAGACACACAAGCAACATGAAAAGACAAGGGAAGAAAGTGCCCCAAACAAATCAAGATGTGACATTGTTAGAATCATTGGCAGCGACAACAGAAGAAATTACAGAGAAGGAGTTCCGGATGTACATGGTTAAAATGTTCTGTGAACTCAAGGAAGACATAAGAGAGCAAATACAGGCTGTGAAAGATCACTTCTACAAGGAGCTACATAAACAAATACAGGAAACAAAAGATCACCTCAACAGGGAGATAGAGGTTCTTAAAAAAAAAAAACCCAAATCCTTGAAATGAAAGAAACAATAAACCAAATTAAAAGCTCAAATGAAAGCATCACCAACAGAGTAGACCACTTGGAAGACAGGACATCAGACAATGAAGACAAAATCCTCAAAAGAACATAGACCACAGTGATAATGTGCCTTGGTGTGGATCTGTTGTTATTTTGTACACTTGGCATCCTGTAAGCCTCTTAAATTTGGGTTTCCAATTCATTCTTCATGTTTGAAAATTTTTCTGATATTATTTCATTGAATAGATTGCTCATTCCTTTGGTTTGGAACTCTATGCCTTCCTCTATCCCAATAACTCTTAAATTTGGTCTTTTTATATTATCCCATATTTCTTGAATGTTCTGTTTATGGTTTCTTACCATCTTCACTGTAAGATCTACATTATTTTTGAGATTATATGTTTTGTCTTCATTGTCTGAAGTCCTGTCTTCCAAGTGGACTAATCTGTTGGTGATGCTTTCTGTTGAGCTTTTAATTTAGTTTATTGTTTCTTTAATTTCAAGGATTTCTGCTTTTATTTTTTTCAGAACCTCCATCTCCTTATTGAAGTAATCTTTTTGCTTCCTGTATTTGCTTATGTAGCTCTTTATCAAAATGATTTTTTTTGCTGCCTGTATTTGTTCTCTGATATCATCCTTTAATTCATAGAGCATTTTAATTATGTACATCCTGAACTCCTGTCATTTCTTCAGTTGTGCTAGCCATGGATTCTAAGATTGTAGTATCTTGGTTTGTTTGGGGCACTTTTTCTCTTGTTTATTCTTGCTGATTGTGTGTCTTTCCTTGTAGCACTGAGGATCTGCAGTGTTACTGTTTTACACTTTAGCCTTATAGTGCTCCTGCAGGGCTCCAATACCTCTCCTGCCCAGCCAGTGTTCCAAGCTGGGAGTTGCCACAAATAAAGATGGTGATGATAGTGTCCCAAGATGGAGGCGGCTGCTTTCAGAGATGTAGTGTCAGGTTGAGTGGGGTGGGCCTGGGTGGTGGTGTTGGGCAATGTGTTTAAAGGTGCAGTTCGGACCCAGTGCAGGCTACTTAAGCATTGGTGAGGCTAACCTGGGCCTGCCTGAGCTCTGCAGGTGCCATTGGGGCTGTCCTGAGCCTACCTGTGCTCAGCACTGGCTCAGCAGGGCTGTCCTCTGATTTTCTAACATTTTATAAAAGACTTTTACATTTATGTTTATCAGGGATATTGGTCTGTAGTTTTCTTCTCTTGATGTATCCTTATCTAGGTTTGGTCCAAGTGTGATATTGGATTTGTAAAATGAATTTGGAAGTGTTTCATCTTTTTCTATTTCACGGAATAATTTAAAAAGCATTGACATTAGCTATTACTTAAAGTTCTGGTAGAATTCAGCTGAGAATAAATCTGGTCCCAACTTTTCTTTGTTGAAAGGCATTTATTATTGCTTTTATCCCTTTGCTTGTTATTGGTCTGTCTAGGTTTTCTATGTCCTATTGATTTAATTTTGGCAGGTTTTATATGTCTATAAATGTACCAATTTCTTCTAGATTTCTCAACTTATTGGAGTAAAAGTTTTCAAAATCATCCATAATGATCTGTATTTCTATGATATTTGTGGTAATTTCTCCCTTTTTATTTCTAATTTTATTAATTTTGGTCCTCTCTCATTTTGTTAGTTTATCTAAGAACTTATCAATCTTGTTTACTTTTCAAAGAACCAACACTTTGTTTCATTGATCTTTTTTATTTTGTTTATTCTCAGTTTAATTTATTTTGGTTCTGAGCTTAACTATTTCCTTCCTTCTAGTGCTTTTGGGATTGGTTTGCTCTTCTTTTTCAAGGGCCTTGAGATACATCATGAGGCTTTTTATTTGGGATCTTTCTGATTTTCTTACGTAGGCACTTGTAACTATAAACTGTCCTTTACAACTGCCTTATAGTGTCCCAGAGGTTGTATCACTATTCTCCTTTGATTGTAATGATTTGTAATTTCTCCATTGATTTCTATAACTTCATCATTTTGAAGCTATTTTTCAATCTCCATGTGTTCATACAGTTTCTGTAGGGTTTTTTGACATTGATTTCTAATTTCATTCCATTATGATCTAATAAGATCAAGAAACCATATATATATGGTTTCTTGATCTTATTAGATCATATATATATATATATATATATATATATATATATATATATATATATTTGTATTTTCTAAGTGTTGTTTTGTGACCTAACATATGGTTTATTTTGAAGAAGATTCCATGAGCCTCTGAGAAAAAAAAATTTATTAAGTTATTCAGTTTTTTTGTACCTGGGATTGAACTCAGGAGCACCTAACAACTGAACCACATCTCTAGCCCTTTTTATATAGAGACAGAGTCTCACTAAGTTGCTTGGGGCCTCACTAAATTGCTAAAGCTGACTTTGAACTCATGATCTTCTTGTCTCAGCCTCCCAAGCCACCGGAATTACAGGCATACACCACTGCACCAAGCTTGTATTCAGTTTTTGTTGGATGAAATATTATATTGAAGTCTGTTAAGTTCTTTTAATTTATAATATCTCCCTGGTCCAAAGAGTCTTTACTGAGTTTTTGTTTGGATGATCCATCTATTGGTGAGAGAGGGGTGTTAAAATAACCCAGTATCATTTTACTGGTGTCTATCTGAGTCTTCAATTTGAACAGTGTCTGTTTTATATAATTAGGTGCATCAACACTTGGGGCATAATAAATATTTATCATTATATTATTTGGTTAGATTATTCTCTTTACCAGTATGAAGTTGTCTTCTTTGTCTGTTCTGATTAATCTTGGTTTGAAGTCCGCTTTGTTGGATATAAGAATAGCTACTTTCTCTTGTTTTCAGACTCCATTTGCATGATTTATCAATTTCCATCCTTTCACTTTTAGCCTGTGGCTGTCTTTGCCTGTAAGGCGAGTCTCTTGCAAACTATGTATAGTTGGATCTTGTTTTTCAACCCATTCTTGCAACTACTGTCTTTTAATCGGAGAGTTGAGACCATTTAGATTCGATTTTATTATAGAGAGATGTTTTTCTGTTATCATTTCTATGAAGAGATTATCCATACTATCAGCCTGCATTTCACAACACTTTTCACTTCCAGTGATTCTTAATGCTCTCCCAGAGTTCTCATATATTCTAGTTATGATTACTTATTTTCTTTAATACCATCTCAATATTCAAACATTTAGCCACCTTATATTCCATCCCTCATCTACTCTATTAGATACTTTCTACTGGACATTTTATTTGATTTATTTGTCTTTTATTTTGAAGATTTGTAAGATTCTTTTTCAATATTTCTATCTCCTTATTGAATTTCTTATTCATTTCCTTTACTAGCTTCCTTAATTAATTCAATGGTTTTTTTTCTGTGTTCTCCTATAATTCATTGGTCATTTTTGTAATTGTCAGGGGTTTTAGCCCCCTGTTCCCTCCTGACCTTGTGGGAGAGATTGGGGGAGCATGCCCCGACCAGGAGGAACCAAGAAAGGTAAAGGTCGACTGGCTGCCCACACCCAGCCCTCCCTCGCAAGAGGACAATCAGACGTGTCAGGGAGAACAGTCAAAGCAGGATTTCATTTATTGAGAAAACACACACAGCTAATATAATGTACGGGAGCCAATCAGGGTAAAGGTCAGCAGGGTGGGGAGAATTTACATCTACACCCATCCTACAGGCAGTAATGGGAGCTGTCCATGAGGGCAGAAGGGTTCTGAGCCTATCCTAGAGGTGGTCCGATTCTTCATCACAACCCACAGCAAAGCCTTCTGGCTAATCGCTAGGTACTCTCTTAGCCACACGTGGCCCCAGGACTGGGAGCAGGTAGCAGCCATCAAGTTAAGTTTCCTCTTTTCTGATGCAACATGCCCCACGTTACATCATGCCCTACATGTAATCATTCTTTTGAATTCTTTATCTGATATTTCATCCACTTCAATATCTTTGGACTCACTTGTTGGTGAATTATGAATTTTGAGAGGCATTGTGATAACTTGTTTTTTCCTCTTGCCAAAGTCTCCTAGAGTGACTAGATTGAAACTCTTCATAGATGTGGTCTCTGTTTTTGCTGTAGGAGTGAAGTCTGCAAGTGGGGCCTGGGTCCCCATCCCATTCTCAGGCATTTCTACTTTCTCAGTTTGAGGTTTTGTCTCTTCTATTCTCTGTATTCAAGTATAGCTAAAGTTGGAGTATGGTTAATTTGTGTGTGGAGCAGAGTATGTAGTCTTTTGTCTGGTTTAGTTCAGCAGCAGAGTCTCTTCTTGGTGAACCTGCAGTGTTCCTGTAGATTCTCAGCACCTCACTGAGAAGTACCACTCCCACTGCTTGAGCAATTGGAAGTACAACCTTCCTTTAACGCACTATCTTGAATCTCCTGATTTTTTTTAACATGGCCCCAAAAGCAGAGACAACAAAACCAAAAATAGCCAAATGGGATTGCATGAAACTAATAAGCTGAAGAGCCAAGGGAACAATCAACAGGATAAAAGAGCAAACTCTGGAATGATTGAAAATATTTGCAACTCACAAATCTTATAAGAAATTCACAGAGTTTAATAGCATAAAAATATAACCTGATTTTGAAAAGAGCAAAGAACCTAAAAAGACATATCTCTAAAGAAGACAAACAAATCAACAAACATATATGCAAAGATGCACAGCATCAGTAATGATCAGAAAAATACAAATCAAAACCACAATGAAATGTCATTTTTCTCCTGTTAGAATGATTATTACAAAAAAAGATGGAAGATAAATGTTGGCAAGATTGTGGAGAAGGAAAAACCCTGTACCCTATTGACTGAAATGCAAATTAGTATGTCATTATAAAAACAGTGTAAAAGTTACTTAAAAATTAAAATTAGAAGTAATATATGACTACCAGCAATTTCACTACCGAAGGAAAATAAATCAGTATATCAGAGATATCTGCACTCTCGTGCTCATTGCAGCATTATCCACAAGAGCCAAGATATAGAATCAACTTAAGTATTCATCAACAGATGAACAGATAAAGTGTAATACACACACACATACACACACACACACAGTGAATTACTATTCAGCCTTAGAAAAGAAGGAATCCTGTCCTTTTTTTGTGATTAATTTTATTTTTCTTGACTTTTTTATTATTACTTTTTTAAATACACGACAACAGTGGAATGCATTACAATTCTTGTTACTCATATAGAGCACATGATCTCACTTAAATGTGAAATTGTGGTTACCAAGAGCTGGAGGAACTGGCAAGGGTAATGGGAGATCTTGGTTGAAGGATACAAAGGAATAATTTCAAGAGCTCTATTATACAGTATTGTGATTATAGTTAATAACAATGTATTATATTTTGAAAATCACTTAATATATTTTAAGTTTCACTTTGGAAAAATGATAAACATGTGGGGCTGGGGATATAGTTCAGTTGGTAGAATGCTTGCCTCACATGCACAAGGTCCGGGGTTAAGTTCCCAGCACCACACACACACCAAAAAAATGCCAACAGAAAAATGATAAACATGCAAGATTTAATTGAGCCATTCTACAATGTACATATAGTTAAAAACTTGTTGTACACAATAAATATTTGCAATTTTTGTTAAGAAAGATAAAATAAAACATTCCTCCATGCAATGAAAAAGATATTTCAAAATAATTTTCTTCCAGGATCATTTCTTGAGACATGAATACTATAAGAGATAAGAAAAAATTACAACAAATTGAAATTCATAACTGAAATTGAACTATAGCCTGTAAAATCTTTATGAACATTCTTTGAAAACTCCTTCTCTTTTCCTTAATTTTTCTGCTTTATATCTCAACATGGCCATGAGCAGTGATTTTGCTAGCAGATCTGGGCAGTGTTTGCTAAAAACTTGTTGGCATATATATTGCACTGTTACCAACTAAACACGAAGCTAAAAATTAATGAGAGATGCTAGAGATCTGAGTAATTCCACAATCCATGGTAAATGGCAGCAGAATCAATTGATCAGTCTCCTGGTTGCAAAAAGATAAAACCCAATGTTATAATTGTTTGTGTGAAAACAACCCTATCAACAAATGGGCCAAGGACCTGAACAGACACTTCTCAGAGGAGGACATACAATCAATCAACAAGTACATGAAAAAATGCTCACCATCTCTAGCAGTCAGAGAAATGCAAATCAAAACCACCCTAAGATACCATCTCACTCCAGTTAGATTGGCAGCCATTATGAAGTCAAACAACAACAAGTGCTGGCAAGGATGTGGGGAAAAGGGTACACTTGTACATTGCTGGTGGGACTGCAAATTGGTGCAGCCAATTTGGAAAGCAGTATGGAGATTTCTTGGAAAGCTGGGAATGGAACCACCATTTGACCCAGCTATTCCCCTTCTCGGTCTATTCTCTAAAGACCTAAAAAGAGCATGCTACAGGGACACTGCTACATCGATATTCATAGCAGCACAATTCACAATAGCAAGACTGTGGAACC
>NW_026000229.1:53377546-53384053 GCF_001458135.2 Marmota marmota marmota
TATATCCTGAATTCTTTATCTGACATTCCATCTGCTGCAGGTATTACCTCTTCTAACGTTGAGTTGACCTGCATTGCTTGTGGTCCTTTCTTTCCTTGTCTTTTCATACTGCTCGCGTTTCTTTCTGCTTGGTGAAACTGTTGTGTTATTGAATTTTCCCCCTATATATTTATCTTGCTCTTGTATAGTTGCAAAGTCTCCCTCGCAGGCGCGGGCAGTGGCTCTGCCCCTCCTCCCATTGTGGCAATGTGCCTACCACGCACATTGCCCCAGGCAGGCTGCTGGGCCTGTTCTGCCGGTAGGTAGGTAGCAGGTCCGTCTACCTTGCAGGCGAGGGCGGAGGCTCTGCCCCTCCGTGGGCCGCTGGGCCTGTTCTGTCTCTCGGTCGCAGGTCCGCCTACCTTGCAGGCGTGGGAGGGGGCTCTGCCCACCATGATATTCTGACTCACCTTGGGCCACATAGTTGGCCGTCTATGGACTAAGACCTCTGAAACTGTGAGTCCCCAGATAAACTTTCCCTCCTTTAATTGTTATTGCCAAGTATTTTTCATCACATCAGTGAAAACACTGACTAAAACA
Source organism: Marmota marmota marmota (assembly GCF_001458135.2). Classification (NCBI taxonomy): domain Eukaryota; kingdom Metazoa; phylum Chordata; class Mammalia; order Rodentia; family Sciuridae; genus Marmota; species Marmota marmota. The sequence goes on from NW_026000229.1 coordinate 53,378,126, forward strand.
GAAAGAATATTTAAAAATATTTTCAGGGAGTCATCTCTAGATTTGTCATGCTATAGTGAGGTTCCTTGCATTGATTTTAAGCATCCATCATTTTACTTGAAGAAATCGGGATGAATGAAGTTGAAATGCAAGAAATTATAAAGTTTGTTCCAGTGTGCTTTGAAACCTGAATCATCTTTGCAGGACAGGGATGTGTTAGGTAGGAGCACCATCTGAATGAAATGGGTGTCAGGCTCAGGTCAATCTAGTAAGGCCATTAACAGTGTTGGTTATTTACACATTGCAAGGATAGAGGTGGTAGGTAGAAACCAAGACCATAACTAGAAAATTGGAAAGTATAAATTAAACCTGAGAAGTGAGATAGAAAAATCAACAGCATGATTATCCAGAAAACATTCATTCCAGAAAAACAAAACAGGTTGTGTGATGTTAGTTCAGTTACCTGGTTTAAAAGCTAGGACTGCTTTGATGTGAAGCCTCGCATGCTGCCTGCCTGTTTGAAGGGAGAACACTAAATAGATATAAAGTGCAGCTCAAACTTGGGTGTAGGGCATAAATTCTAGGAAAAAAAAAGATAAGCTTGTGGAATAGGCTTTAGGTGGTCATTTAGAGGTTTACGTTTGCTTCTTTGAATCTTGACTCTTATTGGACCTTTTTCTAAGCATCTGACCTCAGTGGTTTGTTCATTTCTCTGTCCCCAGGGATGCTGCCAAGAAGATTATGAATCAGCCTTTCAGCCTTTTAGGATATCCTGACTTATTTGTTATACTGGGACAACCTCTGCTTTGACTTTCCCTACAAACATATTTTTTAAAAAGCTGGAAATGGGACACTACAAATCCAGCCTTGTTAGTTTAAGTATCTTGGACAAACTTTAGTGTCTGCTGAAGTCAGCCTTATACTTTTCTTAGATTTGGGTTTAGCTGACACTAAGAAGGACAGAAATCCAGGATTGACAAATATTGAGACTGCCTCTGCATCTAGCTTTTCCATTTTTTAATTAAATGATTGTAAATTTTGGCAAGGTATTATAGGTAGAAGGGTTTGGAGACTGAATGATGACCCTATATGCACCCTTAATTGTAGATGGAACTGAAGAGCCTGGGATAGAGTGACTATCTGGCATTATTACTGCTTTTACTTGATGAAGAGGGTATGGTAGGTGTTTTGGCTACTTGAACTTGAAGTGACTTGTAATTGAAATTAAGTGTAGGGCCTGTAGCCTCTTCTTCTGGCTGAGCATCAGGGAGATGTATAGCTACCCTGGGCTGCAGTACTTAGTTCAAAGAATCAAAGAAAGATTTGGGTGCTACTGAATTAAAGGAAAATTTTACTCTAAGGACTGGTTTTCCCCATAGGTGGTTGTTGGTTTCAGATAGGGGTCAATTGATTGCTATATGTAGGGCAAGTGAGACAGTAGTTGATTAGAGCAAAGCAGAGGAATGTTGTTCTTACTTACTATTTCTGGTATTGAAACCAGTTATTTGAGGTGGCTTTGGAGGTTCACAAGGAATGCTGACAGAAGTGAAATGACATGAAGACCAGTGTCTAAGTTTCATGTAATTATGAGATTATGCAACTCAAGCCCAAGGAAAAGTGATCATGAGTTTGGCAGTGAGATGTGGTCTATTACCTGGTCTCTTGATCTTATGTATAATTGATTATAGTATAAAGGTATCCATGTTTATGCTTATTTCTACCTAGTACTGGGTATTGAGATTTGTTTTTCTGCTCCTGAAGATTGCTGAGTAGTGTAGGCATTTCAGTAAAGACAGAGTTCACTGAATTTTCCAAGGCCATGTTAAACTGTAGGCTGGTCCTTGACTTTAGACTTCTGGTCTACCTCCAGGTATGATACATAAATGCAGGAGGAGAATGCTTCATTGATGCTTCATCCTGAAATTGAAGCACACTGAAATGGGAGGTAGAAAAACCTCTATGTTTGTGGGTATCTGCAGGAAGTAGAGATGTCCACTGAGTCAAGTAATTGTCCACCAGAACCAGGGATAGAGAAATGAAGAGGGATTGTTGATAATTTGTTAAAGGGGAGTATGAAAAATTTCCTTTAAATTATTATTACAGATTTCAGACAAGTGTAGAGAGGCTCCAGAGTTGTATATGCAGGCTTGCCTTGGATTTGTTGCATATGTAACAGATAAATACTGTTTGATGCCAATAGCTGGAGGGCAGCTGGAATAAGCAGTGGAATCTTGAAAAGGATTTCTGATACCTGAGGGAGCTCCTTGGGATTGACTTCTCCATCAAGAGGCCCTGAAGAACCCTCTATCCACTTACACTGAATCTAAAGACACTGAGTTAGATCAGTAGTAAAGGCTAATTGCTCAGGTCTGCTAAGTGGACACATCAATTTTCCAACATGCAAAATTACTGGGGTTTGAGGAAACATCAAAGATACATGTTTAAATGAAAGCTAACTAAATTTTTTAAAATTCAACTGGTAAATTTGGTGCAAATACTGATAAAGAAATTCTCATTCTATCTTCAGGCTCTTGGAACAGATATGAACAGAAAGATGCTTTGGTGCTAATGAAGATTCATCCTTGGAACTTGGGCTCTCATGGTTCCTTTGAAGGGGGAAAATGTGTTAATTGAATTTATGATCTAAGAATCTTTTACTTTAAGCTTCACACTGACTCACAGTCATTGCCTTGGAAGCCTGTAGCTAGGGGATGAGTGCATCCAAATTCAATATAAATGCCCCTGAAGTTCAAGTAACATGAGAAGGAACTAATCCCTTTCTTGGAAACAAAACTTTGTATTTCTTTAAGTATTTTATCTCATTTTAATCCATACTTTAAGAAGCACTAGCAGTCTAAATTATTCTAAATGTTTTATAAAGAATACAATAAATATATAGTAGTCCATAGTACAGTATACATAGTCCAATATCATTCTTTTCTTTAAAAAGGGTGAATACATATATAGACATAGAAAATTCTTGGAAACTTATTTGCTAAAATATTTAATAGAGATTATCTCTGTATATGGGCATTTTTGATAAGTTTACTTTTTAATTTTATTCCAATTATTTCAAAATTTCACTTTGATAAGCAAATGGGACTTGTATGATAAGAAAGTTTACAAAAATACTTTTAAAAAATGAAAGCATAAAAAAAGAAAGCATACCCACAATTTGAGACAGTCTGGGAGTGATATCAGCAAAACTTCAGAATAAGAAAGCCTAAGATCATGTCCCCATAGATAAAACAATTTTTTCAACCAATCCATCAACAAACAAAAGTCTTCCCTTGGGAGGTTTGGGAAATAAGTACGGGTCCAGTGCAGCCTAATATAAGGAGGACCACTTTGAGAATCTACCAAGGACACAGAAGGAGTAATACCTCTTCTTTGCCACTGATAACACCCCTGCTGACCTCAAAGCAAACATCAAACTCTAAAGAAGCCCTGAGATATGACTCTTGCCCTTCTCTACTGCCATCAGGGGTAGTGCTTTATTCCCAGAGATCTAGAGGGATTTAAGTCTTTCCATTTTCCAGTAATGGTTCCACCAATCTTGGAACACCCCAATAGCAAACACTAACACTTCCCCATCACCCAATTTCAGCCCTGTTCTACCATGGTCCTGGAGGAAGCCTTAACTATCCAAGGATCTTCCCAGGAATATGCAGGAGTTTAACCTATCTATATCTCTGGTAATAGATGTGCTGTCTGCATACCCAACTGCAGACCTACAAATGGCCTGGTGAACCTGGCTGCAGATCTTTTCTACCATGGTTCTAGAGACATCACATTATCCCAGTGCCCTTGCAATAACCACATCCCTAGAAATATGCCTGCTACCTGGGGACCCAACTATAGAACCAAAATTCACATGACCCAGCTCTATCTCCACTTGACTAAAAGCAATCCATTATGCCCAGGGACAAAGAAAGAGAAGATCTTTGTCTACAGGATCTGTTTGTAAAGATTGGAAGAGGTGTTTGTTTCTTCAAATGCACAAACACCAAAACAAAGCTAAACATCTTACAAAGAATCAGGCAAGCATGTCACCACTAAAGGAAACTTAAAAAAAACTGTATTATCTAACCTTAAAGAAATAAAGATTCATGAATTGCTGGACAATAAAATCAAAATAATGATCTTAAAGAAACTCAATGAGACACAAGAAAACAGAGAGAGAAGACTAAAATCAGAAAAATGATGCATGGAGAAAATGAGAAATTTAATAAAGAAATAGAAAAATAAAGAGAACCAAGTACAAATGTTAGAGTTGAAGAATTCAATGAGTGATCTGAAAAAAATTAATAGAGAACGTCAACAGACTCAATCATGCAGAATAAAGAACCTGTAAATTTGAAAACAAGTTATTGGAACAGGCTAGTTAGAAGAATAAAAGAAAAAAGAATGTAAAAGAATAAAGAAAATATATAGGATACCACGAAGCAAACCAAATTATGCATTATGATAGTATCATAAGGAGAAAAGAGATAAAGAGACAGAAGTTCCTTTAAGGAAATAGTGACTGAACACTTCTAAAACGCAGAGATGGAAATGAATACCTTGATTTATAAAGCCTAAGGATCCCCCACATAGATTGAACCCAAAGCAGCTTATGTTGAAAAATATTATAATTAAACTGTCAAATGACAAAGATGAAGAGAATTTTGAAAGCAGAAAGAAAAAGAGATTTGTCTCATATGAGGGAGCCTCCATAATATCATGAGTGAGTTTCTCAGAAGAAATTTGTAGAGCAGGAGAGAGAGTGGAATAATGTACTTAAAGCACTGAAAGAAAAACAAATTACTAAGCAATAATACTTTACCTGGCAAAACAGTCCTTTATGGATTAAAGAAAGTCAGGTACAGTGATTCATACCTATAATCATAGATACTTGAGAGGTGGAGGCATGAAAATTGCAAGTTCAAGGTTAACCTGAGAAACTATGTGAGACTCTGTCTCAAACTAAAACTTAAAAAGGGCTTGAGATATATATGACTCAGCAGTAGGACACTTACTTAGCTTGTATGAGGCCCTAGGTTATCCCTAGTGCCACACACACACACAGGAGTAATAATAATTTCCCCAGACAAAAACAAAAAACAAAAAACTGAGAGAGTTGGTCATCACTATACTCACTTATAAGAAGGTTCAAAGGGAGTTATTCTAGTTAAAATGAAAAGATGCTAAGTAGCAACACAAAAACAGATGAAAGTATAAATTTCATATTAATGATATCTATAAAGATAAGCATGGATTATTAAATAATGGTGACATGCAAATCACTTTTAACACTTGTGTACAAATTAGAAGACAAAAGAAATCAGAATAAATAAAGCTACACAAATTGATGGACATCCAATACAGAAAGAAATTTGACATGAATTGCACAAAATATGTTATGGTGGGACAAGGAATCAGCTGCAGAGTATCTGTATGCAACTAAAATTTAAAACAGATGACTATGACTATAAAATATTTAATATGAGCTTCATGATAACCCACAAAAGAAAACATACAGTAGGTATGTAAAAGATGAAAAGAAGCCAAAGAACACAAGAAAATAATCAAGCTACAAGGAAAGACAATAAGAAAAGAATGAAAAAAAAAGAACAAGAGAACTACATAATAGAAAACAATTAATAAAATAAGAGGAGCATGTACTAAACTCCACAATCAAAAGACATTAACTGAATTGTATTTAAAAAATAAGGCCTAACTCTATGTTCTCTAGAAGGGACTTGTTCATATGACACACACATGCTGAATATGAAGGGGTAGAGAGAGAGATTCTCTATATGTGGTAAACAAGAGAGAGGAGGGGTGACTATACTCAGATGGGTCAAAATAGACATTAAGTCAAAAACTGTCACAAGAGACCTAAGAGGTCATTACACAGTGATTAAAAAGGTGAATTCAAGAGTGAGCCATAATAATTATAAATATATA
>NW_026000229.1:53384067-53537998 GCF_001458135.2 Marmota marmota marmota
ATATATATATATATATATATGAATCCAATAATAAATCACCTAAATATGCAAAACAAATTCTTTCCAAATTCACATGAAATCTCCTCCAGGATGCAGGATATACTAGGTCACAAAACCAGTCTTAACTTATCAAAATTATTGTCTTTTCTGATCAAAATGGAATGAAATTAAAAATCAATAACACTCAGAAAACAAGAAATTTTGCAAACATATGGAAACCAAAACATTCTTGAAAAATTAGGGGGTAAGATTTGAAAGATTTTACTCCTTTTGAAGAGGACATCAGAAAGAAAGTTTTCAAAATATCTACAGACAAATGAAAACAAAAAAACACAACTTTCAAAAACAGGAGACACAGCAAAAGTGGTACTGAGTAAAGTTCACAACAATAAATCTCTGGGGTTTTTTTAGAAAAAAAAGGAAGATCTTGATAAATGCTAATTTATACCTCAAAGATCTAGAGAAAGAAGAAAATTAAGCTCTAAGTGAGTTGAAGGAAGGAAATAATGAAGAATAGAACAGAAATGAAGGGAAGCGAGAACAAAAAAAAATGATAATAAAACTAAGACTTGGAGTGTTGGTTTTTTGGGGGGTCAGTGGGGTGGGAATGAACAACAAACCCCTAGCTAGATTAACTAAGAATTAAAAGCTGCTAATAAATAAAATCAGAGATGAAAGAGGAGACATTACAATAGGGGATTCAGATAAAAGGGATTATAAGGGACAGTTATGAATGATCATATGCCAACACATTGGATGATCCAGAAGAAATGAACAAATTCCTAGAAACTTGCAATCTGCCAGAACAGAATCAAGAAGAAATAGAAAGCATGAACAAACCAATAAAAAAATAAGGATATGAAATTAGTAAATCAAAATTTTCCAACAAAGAAAGACCCAGCACCAGAAGACTTCACAAGGGAATTGTTCCAAATATTCAAAGAACTAATAGCAAACTTATGCTTTTCCAAAAAAATAGAAATAAATTCATATGAAACCACATAAGACCCTAAGAAGTAAAAACAACCTTGAGGATGAAGAACAAAGCAACAAAACTGGACTTCTTGATTTCAAAATATATTATAAATCTTCAACAATCAAAACAGCATGGTACTGGCATAAAAGCAAACATACAGACCAATGCAAGAGAATAGAAAGCCCAGAAATATGTCTACACATTTTAGGTAAACTGGTCTTTCAGAAAGGCGCCAAGAACACAAAATGGGGAAATCTCCTCTCTTCCATAAATGATATTGGTAAACCAGATGTGGAAGAATGAAATTGGATCCTTGTTTCACATCATATATAACAATTCATTCAAAATAGACTGGACTTAGCTTAAATATAAGACCTGAAACCATAAAACTATTAGAAGAAAACCTACAGGAAAAGCTTCTTGACATCAGTCTTTGCAATGATATCTTGGTGTGAAACAGAGAGCACAGGTGACAAATGTAAAGAGATGAATGGAATTGCATCGAGCTAAAAACAGCTTCTGTGTGGCAAAGAATACAACCAACAGAGTGAGAGGATACCTGTGAAATGGGAGAAACTATCTGCAAACCATGTATCTGATGAGAACATACAAGGGACTCAAAACAGCTCAGTAGCAAAATCTGATGTTAGAAATGGACTAAGGACTCAAAACAGACATTTCTCCAAAGGAGACATACCAACAGCTGACAAGCATATGGAAATCACTCATTATCAGGGAAATGCAAATCGAAACCATAATGTGCTATCACCACACACTTGTAGAATGGTTATTATAAAAAAGATAAATGGTAAAAATTATTGGCAAAGGTATAGAGAAAGGGGAACCTTTATACACCGTTGGTGAGAATGTAAATTGGTACAAATACTGCATGATCTCGCTCATACGTAGAATCTAAAAAAAAAAAAAAAATTGATCTTCTAAAAGGTTTTGTGAGGGAGATAGGGAAATGGTGGTCAAAAAGTGCAAAGCTGTATTTAGGGGGGAAAGTTCTGGAATTCTAAGTACGGTATTGTGACTACAGTTCCCAATGCTGTATTGTATAGAGATGGTCTTCAGCTTCCAATAAGGTTACATCCCAATAAACCTATCACAAGGTGAAAATGCTTGTAATACCCCTAACCTACTAAACTTAGCCTAGCATACCTTAAACAGACACAGAACACTTACATTAGCTTACAGTTTGACAAAATCATCACAAATGTATTTTGTAATAAAATCTTGAATATCTCATGCAATTTATTGAATACCCCTGTATCCAAAAATTGTTGGCAACACAGTACACTGTAAAGTCTCAGTGATTTACCCTTGTGATTGTGTGGCTGACTGGGAACTGCACTCATTGCTGCTGCCCTGCATTGCCAGAAATATTATACCTCCTATCGCTAGCCCAGAAAAAGGTCAAAATTTAAAATATTATTTCCACTGAATGTGTATCAATTTCACACCATTGCAAAATTGTAAAATCATAAGCAGAACCATCAAAAGTTGGAGACTGGCTGAGAGGATCTTAAGTGTTCTCAACACACACACACACACAGTATATAAGGTGGATAGATATATTAACTAGCTTGATCATGGTGATTATTTCACAACATGTATGTATGTAAAAACATCAAATTAGCATACACAATTTTGTGAAATGTGAAATGGGAGAAACTATTTGTAAATTATATCTCAATAAAGTGAAAAAAATAAAAGACCCTAAAAACCAGACTCAATCCTTAAATTTTTAATACAAGAATATGACTGATTGTTATATACATACATGCACAGTGCCTGAAGTCAAGAGAAACCTATGAATTGATTTATTCCTGCTGGAGAATGTTAAGATTAAGACAAAAGCATGAGCTTTTGTCCTCATGTGTACAGGAAAGCTTAGCAATGCCCTCTCTGACTTATGGCTTATGGTTCTAAAGAAATGAACAAGGTTGCTCTGCCTTTTAAGCTGGGCAAAGACAGGAACCAGGTCTGTCATGTTCACTAACAAATTTCCATGGCTTTGCACAGTGCCTGTTTATTCACTGGAAATAGGAGTTAAAATTCTTAACTCTCAGTGATAACGAACATTGAATGAGAGGGTAGCATTTGATTATTTCCAATTTCTTTTGTTTCTGGGCACACCTGTAATCCCAGAGACTCAGGAGGCTGAAGCAGAAGGATAGCAAGTTCAAGGCCAGCCTCAGTAACTTAGCAAAACTAAGTAACTTAGTGAGACCCTGTTCCAAAATAAAAAAATAAAAAGAGCTGGGGATGTGGCTCAGTGGTAAAGCATCCCTGTGTTCAATCTCCAGTACCTTGCTACCCACCTCCATTATTTTTCTTTTGCTACATAACAAATTACCCAAACCTAGTGTCCTAAAATATTTATTTTGCTCACAAAGCTTCAGTTTAGGCAAAATGGTAAGGATAGCTCCTTTCTGTTCTACTTGCCATCAGCTAAACAGGTGGTGTAAATCAGAATGGGAACCACCTGAGATGGAACTCATTTACCTGTCTAGTGCTGTTGCTGGCAGTCAGTTGAGATTTCAGCTGGGGCTTCTGTCATGCACCTACCAGGAGGCCTTTCAGTATGACTTGTACTAACAACATTGTCCCTGGGTCCAAGGCGTGAGCATTCTCTAGAGAGAGAAACACTTGGAACTCTTACCACCTTGACTTCGAATTTGTACCGTTGCTTCTATCACATTGTGTTTATTGAGGCAAAGAGTCACAAAGATCAGCCCAATTTCAAGAAGAGGGAAAATAGACTCCACTACTAGTGAGAAGTGGCATGTGGAACCAGGAATATTGGTGAGGTCTCATTCAAAAATACAATCTGCCATAATGACACATAATGGGATATTGAATGTTTGACATTCATTTTATTTTAAAATGTAACGTTTTATGTGTTATTAATCATTGAATTTACAGTTAAGCCATCTCTCTTTGAATATGCTATTATTCAATGATGATGTGGCCTTTTGTAACAATGAAAAAGCTATTTCTGATGAGAAGATCCTAGTTTCCTACAGGGTAATCTGAATTTGTGGTTGAAATTTGAAAGTGAGATCATTATCACAGCCTCTCCTCCTGGGAAATTTAAGTGAGAATTAAAATGAGAAATATTACGGATACATTTTTAGACAAAGATAAAACAAGATTGCCTCAATCAATGAATACATTTTGTTCAGGTGTGACCTGGCTGTCTTTCTGTTGAAGCAGAGTGTGAACAAACAGCATGGATACTGTAACCAGAGAAACTTTCCCCAAAACCAAATTTTAAATCTTATTTTGTGTTCACATTGGACTTCTGGACTTCTGAGCAGGATAAGGAAAAAGAACCCCTCCAAGTTCTTGAAGTAGAGCAGAGAGCTATGTCCCCCACTATGTGAACAGTTAGAACCTCTCAATCTTCTGGTTCTCCACTTCTAGTCCCTGGGAATATGCATTTCCTCCCACTCCTTAATTGAAAAAGTGTGAGGAGAACCTTGTGTTTGACTCACTTAAAAAGAAAGAAGTGCAGTTCCTGGAGAACATATAAATGAAATAAGCTAGGATTTACTTTTATTAAAAAGTCATTTGTTTGATGAGGCAAGGAAGAAAATGCTTCAGGTGTCTGTTTAATTGGTAGGTTAGGATATATTTCAGGCCTTTGATTCAGTTACTCATTGGTTTGTTGAACAAGTATTTATGGAAAGCTGACTAAACATTGGGTTCCATGCTGGATACTCAAAATCGAAAAGTGAACAAAAGAAACAAGGTCCCTTACCATCACAGACATTATGGGCACTACCGATAAAAACTGTAGGGTAATTCTGTAGTTCTAGGGTTTACACAGCAGCCACAGAGTGACACAGGTTGATCTTAATTCTGCTCAGCTCCAATCTGAGCCATGCCACCCTGTGGCTGTTCTAAACCCTAGAACTATCATGGTCCCACATGATACTTAAGCTATTTGTCTCATTTTGGCTTCTGTGTTTTCTGTAGTAAGAGTGAACCTCCAACTAATCAGATGGAACAAATGAGGATTTCATTGGATCTTTAGATATATGGAGTAATCCCCCAAATTTTCTTGCAAAATTTACTATTTATTGCATCACTAAAGAAATAGACCAAGGGAATACCACAGACATCATAAACATTGATTTGTTGTTTTTTTTGTTTTTGTTTTTGGTACCAGGGATTGAACTCAGGGGCACTCGACCACTGAGCCACATCCCAAGCCCTATTTTGTATTTTATTTAGAGACAGTTGCTTAGTGCCTCATTTTTGCTGAGGCTGGCTTTGAACTCGTGATCCTCTAATCTCAGCCTCTCAAGCTTCTGGGATTACAGGTGTGAGCCACCGTGCCTGGCCAGAAATGCTCATTTTATTGAGGTTACTGCAAAAGTTGTCATGATCTCTTTGTGGATTGAGAAATTGGATAATTAGGTAGTGAAAATGTATATCAAGAATAGTGATAAATTAATCAATGCTCATCTGTACAAGTTTTTCTTAAATTTTGGTAGTATGTGGATCTTCTCCAAAAGGAAAGTATTCTCATGCTTTACTATTAATTTAAAATTTTATTTTAATATTATAAAACATATGAACCTAAGACTACAAATAAGCTCTTAACATGCAAGTCTTATTCCAGGATAACATATTTTAAACCCAAACAAATGTGTGCATTGAATAAAAACAGTTTAAGTTAATAGTATTAATTTAAGAAAATAGATAATATTGTTCACTGATACTAAATTATTGATGTTGCATTTAATTTTAAAACGGCAAGGCTTCGTGTTAGGTTTTATATCTTTAAGTATTTTGGCTTCTGTTTCTATTTAGGAAAAAAAACAGATATATGTACTAAATGCAATTTAAAACTTTGAGGATATTTAAAGTCATCATACTATAACAATATATGCATGCCATGTTTATAGTAGCACAATTCACAAAATCCAAACTATGGAGCCATCCTAGGTGTCCATCAATGGGTGAATGGATAAAGAAAATTATATATATATATATATATATATATATATATATATATATAAAATATAGTATATAAATATAGTAGTTTGTATAATATATAATTACAAATATAATTATAATTATAAAAAAATTATAAATATATAATTCTAATTATTATAAAATAACTATTATATATAATTGTACATTATAATATATAATCATAATAATTAGTGTTTATTATATATAATAATTGTGGTATATGTAAAATATTATTTATTATATATTAGTATGTATAATAATTATAGTTATAAATAATATATAGTGTAATATAATATAAATATAAATATTATATTATATATAAACCATATATTATATGATTATATATGGGCATTTTATTCAGCTATATATAGAGATTAATGCATGAATAAATAAAGCAAATAATGAATATATTATATTTTATATATATAAATGGAATTTTACTCAGCAATAGAGAAGAATGAAATTATGTCATTTGCAGGAAAATGGGTGAAATTTGAAAGCATTATGTTAAATAAAATGAGTCAGACTCAGAAAGTTAAGGTCTCGCATGTTTTCTTTCATATGTGGAAGCTAAAGAGGAAAATGGAACAGAAAGGTGGGGAGTAATCACATGAAAATTCAACGGACATCAGTAAAGAAAAGGGACTAGAGGGCTGGAGAAGAAGAGAGAATGGGGAAATACTGGAGAATGCTATTGGGCAAATTTTATTGTTATATTGTGCAAATGCATGATTATGTGACAAAGAATCCCACCATTATGTATAATTATAAACGATAAAAAGGCAGGAAAATATAAAACTTCAAGAAGTTAATAGTTCAAGTTAGTTAGGACTTATTATTTATCAAAATTCTTCCAGTAAGAAACTTTATATGCCAATTTTGATTAATTATGTTTAGCATCAATGTTAGTATTTTTAGGGAATTGAATTCATGTATATCTGAAAGTGGAAAGAGAATTTCTTTATATTTATTATAATATTTCCTGCCAAACTGGTATTCTAAAAGAAAATGTTAAATATTATTTTCAAAACTAAGTATTCAATCAACACCAGCATTTTCTGAGCATAGTTCTCCAACCACCATGTGTTCTGTGAACACAGATCTCTCATTACATTTTTCTCCTTGAACTGTTGAAACCGTTTTTTTTGTGGGACACCATGAAATTATTTGGTTTTCACACAGAGTGAACATAATTGCTGGAATAAATGCAAACTTAAACACTGAAAAATGAAGTATCAATCTCAATTAAGACAATCACCAGATGATAAAGAATGTGCTCACGTTAATTTTTTAAGATTATCCTTCAGTGTAAACCCATATTTAAAATTCTGGTTATAAATTCATGCTTTAGAGTGGATAGTTTTGAGCAATTCTTAGCTTAATGCTTAGAACTGCTAAACAGATGATAACTACTATTGTTGCTGTTGCTGTTTATTCATCAAAAACATTTGTCTGACAAAAGACCACAGTAAGTATTCAGAGTCTTTTCATTCTGGTGCTGAATAGACAACTCTTCTTGGATATCCCTGTGCTTGAGTGTTCCTATCCACAAATGAGATTAAAACCTAAAATTGCTGGGGGAGTCAAATAAGTTTAAAATTTCATTCAATAGATATCTATTATGTGAAAACCCTGAGGTAAGTCATATGGCATTATGTTCCAACACTCTGAAACACCAAACAGTGCTGCACACATCTTTTAACAAACATCAACCAATTTGGATAAGATAAATTTCTCTACAATATAATAAAAAAAGAATAAAGCATTAAATCATTGCTCCTGGACAATTTTGTTGGTATTCTACAACAGTATTGTGATTATTCTCAAATGAGATTTTCTGCAGCCGAAGAAAAGTTTCAAATGCAGATTTTTAACTTGGAATTCATGGATAGGCCTCAGGGAATGTTAGTCTCTGAAAATATATGCAACATTTGGTATGTGTGTGTGTGTAGATGGGTGTAAGAGAAAAGATTTAGGTTTCATCAGATTCATTAAGATTTCTGTGTTAGCTTTGTGGCACTCTGAAAAAAAAAAAAAAAAAAACCTGACAAGAACAACTTAGAGGAAGGAAAGTTTATTTTGGCTCCAGGTTTTAGAGATTTAGTCTATGGTGGCCAACATCCTTGCTCTGTGCCCAAGGTGAAGCAGCGCTTCATGGCGGAAGGGTGTGGTGGAGGGAAGCTGCTCAGGGCATGACAGCCAGAAAGTAGAAAGAAGGAGAGGAAGGGGACAGAGCACCCGGAGATGAACTCTTCCAGACAGGTCCCCAGTGGCCCACATCCTCTAACCATAACCCACCTGCCTATAGTTACCACCAGTTAGTTCATTCAAATTAGGATGGACTGATTAGGTTATATCTTTCACAATCCAATCCTTTCACATCTAATATTCTTGCATTAACACAGGAGCTCTTGGGGGATACCTCATATCCAAACCGTAACAGTTTGTAAGAACAAAAAATTATACGAGCCACTGTTTTGGAGTGAGATTCTTAACTCTTAGTACCACTTAAGAATGAATACTTCACTTTGAAAGGTACATCTTTCTCTATTTCTATCAAAGGCAAATTAGGTCTAGATATTAAACAGTGGTACATCCTGCAAACATGGAACTGATGCTATTGGACCACATTAGTTAATTTGGAATTACAGTCCAAAATAAGTGGTACTCTATAAACATGCAGTTGATCTTTGCAATTCATCTTTTTAGACAAAACACACTGAAGACATAAGGCATCTTTTTAGTTAAGTGGATATGAGTCAGTATTTATCTGGAAACTAACCAGATTCAGACTGGTTTTAGCCTTCAGTTATTTTATTGAGGCATTTATAGTGAGATCATGAATACCAAATGTACAACAGGTTGGTCTTGACAAATGCTTATACGTAGATTACCCGTGCCCCATATAGAGCACTACCAGAAAGTTCTTTTGTTCCCTTGTCAGGTATTCTGCTGGATAGAGACTGATCTGGCTTTTCTGAATGCTGACCAATGCTCCAGTTATTTTAGAGTTTTGTGCTAGTTTTGTATTCAGAGAATCACTGGTCGGCGTGGCATAGACCAACTTTGTCAACTTGTGCTTCCGGAGTCTTAAGGAACCCTGACAGTGGCGTGGAGTTTTTACTGCCAGACAATTAAGGAAGGAATGAAGGAGGATCAAAAAGAGATTTCGACACTTCCTCAACCCCCACATCAACTGGATCAGCTCCCCGCTCTGAATTTTTTATAAGCTAGAATCCTATGTGGGGTTTGGTTTTTAAAAGGGACTCTGCTTCTTTTAAAAAGTTGTCTGGCATAGACTATTGTGTCAAAAATAACTGCAGTATTTAAATTTAAACCATTAAAGAATTTTACTCTTAAAATGACAATGTAGTGTTCTGAACACCCAAGGGAGTCAATACAAGTTAGCAGTTGTGCAGAATAAAGGCTAAGGAAACAAGGGGGTCCCATGTTGAAACTCATGGCAGTTGCACCCCAGAAAGTGGGTCCTCAGTAAGATGGTCTCTCTTGAGTGAGTGACTTCTGAAGTTATTTGGAAGAGTCCATTAATGTCCATTAATTCCTAAGTGATGCTTTTGATTTTCTGCCATGTTTTTGCTAGGAAGGCGACCATTTAATTTTTCCAGGTCAATCTTGCACTTTCAAATCAACTGGACACAGAAAGAGACTGCCTAGTCAGTTGTCACAATATCTAACTAGGGTTGGAATTTTCCTGTTTTCTCCCAACATGCAAGTTGATTCCTTTGCGAATTACAACCTAAGGTCTTTCTGTGCTTCAAGTCTTTGCTTTAATAGAATAAACCATAAATTATATATCTTACAAGAATTTTCATATTTAAGATAGATAAATAGAGGCAACTATATTTGGATAAAATTTGATTTTTTTTGAGTTATTGCTCCTAGTTGTTTAAATTTTATAAAAGACTCATTAGAGAAATGTCTTTTTGTTGGTTGTCGGATTTGGTGCTGTTTTTCTTTCAGTTTTTATCCCCCCAAAAGAGCATAAATAATAGCACTTTATATTTGTCTCCAGATTTATAGTATTTTAAAATAGTACATCTGTTTTTTTCATAACAACCATGCAAAGCATATATCATTATCTCTATTTTAAAGGTGAATAAATGAGACTGAGACTTGGTCTTAGAGGTAGAAAGTACTACCTTCTCCTAGCACCTTCTCAGTACCCTTCTCATAGACATATCACTAGTAGAATGTCCTATATCCTGTTCCCAGCATGGCTTACCTGCATTTTGAAGAAGTACTGATGTGTATGGATAAGACACAACGAGAAGGTAACTGTTCTTAACCCTAGATTTCAGTATCACCCATTTACTAGTCCATTATTAAAGATGGTTTTATATATATTTCAATGAAATTTGGCATCATCTCTCATAAATATTTTAAAATTTTAGTTTCAAAAGAATGCTTCCATGGAAAAAGGGAACAAGATCATTTTCCAAATCTTGAGCAAGTGCCAGGAAAAGTGAAGTGGTTAATTTCCCATAGAATGGATCCGACATTTCATTTTGGCAACAGATGACTCTGAGTTTGAAATCTTTCTTATGTTGGAGATAAAATCCTCATGAGGTTCTCTGAACCAAGAAAAAGCATAGTTGGGTGGCAAGAAGAATGAGAAGTATACAACAAAGCTGCTGGGAAAATGCTCCCTAGAAATACCTGGAAAACACACAATGGACAGGCCAAGCTCTCCTAGTAGAGGTGCCTGGACTGCTTATTTAGCTGATGAAGGGGCAGATTTTAAGGGAGGACCGAGAGAGCGTTTTTTTGAGTATTCACTTATCCAAATGCACCATTACTAAGAATGTACACCTCCCAGCCCAGAGGAAGACAGCACCTATTCACAAGCAAAGAGCACTAATGCTGGAAGGGAGACAGAGGCCAGCAGATGATAACACTGCAGTCCTCAGGTCACATTGGAGCCATGAATCTGAGTGAGTCACTGAGGGACTGAATTCTTCCAGATATCACAGCTGAGATTACAGAGGAGACTGAATGACAGAGAAGCAGAGGACAAAAGGTGAGCCCTGGCAGCTGGACAAAAGGCTGCAAAAGTGGTTAAGATCCAGGGAAGCCACAGGGGGCAGCAAAATCAAGCAGCCCAGAGGTAAATTACAGGGGCCCTTCAAAGAAGGATTCTTTCTTTTTTTTTTTTTTTTTTTTTTTTGAAGAGATCAATCTGTCATCCAGACTTCAAACTGCTGTGAGTCAGTGTAATATTTCTTAACAACTCATGCAATTGAACCCAAAATACTGTTCATATTCAATTTAAAGATTCAAAGAATGATGTCGGAAGAGTGGGTCTGGTGAAAGGATTTTCTGAGTAGGGGAAGAGGCAGATGTGGTCTTCCTTTCATTATTTTCTTATTGTCTGGCAGGATGGGTGCAAAATTCAAGGACTAGTAGTAGCTGAGAGTTCAGGACAGAGGTTGTAGCCTTTCTTTAAGTGGCAAGCATGCAGCTAAAGACACACTTACAACATCTATAAGAACCTGGGATGAATGAAAGTATATCTGAGGAAACTGATGATTGATTGATGAGACTTCCCAAATGCTCATTAAAATTATACCTGGGGAGTTTCAAAGAGGGTCTCTCCATATAGGACCCTCTTAACCACTTCGTGTGCTCCCATGAGCTTTCAATAATTGTTTGGAGGAAAGAGCACAGAGTTTTGCTTAATCACATTTCTCTTTAAAAGGGAAAGTGAAAATCCAGAACTGAAAAGCAGACACCATTCATCTGAGTAGACCTGCTGGTATATTAGGAGTTAATTTTGACATAGGGAGGAACTTCATTACTTCAATTTAAGGGCAGGATGCTCAATTTTGGAGGAAATGGGCAAATCTACCCTGTAATGTTGGAACCAGATAACTAAGATGGAAAGCACTTAGTTTGCTCAGAAAACGTATTTTCACAACTGTTTCTTGAAGCTTGAACTTCCTGCTCATCTATTTTTATCAAAGTCTGATAAATTATTAAAAACAAATAGACATCAACCAGCAATTCCCTCTCTGGGAAATGAGTCCAAAGTTAATCAGAGATGCAAAAAGTGATTTATGTTCAAGGATGTTTTCAGACATGGATGTTTTATTCATATCTGAGAAGATGGAAAATGACCCAAAATTTCATAATGATAATAGCAATTAACTTTTACTGAGTATTATTACCTTGTGCATTATCCTATTTTTAAGCCTTTTTCACACTTTCATTTCTTACAACAATCCTAGGAAATAGGTGTTATTATTGTACCCATTTCAGAGATTAAACAACAAAACTCCAAAAGATTAAGCAACTTGTCCAGGGACATACATATAATAAAAAGTAAAACTGGGATTTTGATTATAGAACTTCTATGTTATATAACTCCCTTCTATGTAATGGAATGATTATATATATTTTTGTAAATCCTCATGATAAGATTTTTCACTGAACTAAATATAACGATTTTAAAGAATAGTGATAAGAGATGAAAAGCACTATAATGTTGAATAAGTAAATCAGGATATAAAATAGTACATGCAGTATGATCTTGATTGCATAAGATTCAAAGGAAACATATTAAAATGTTAACATTTCTAGATGGTACAATAAAATTTTTATCTTTTGATATTTTTTAGTTCTTTATATGAACCTGCTTTGCTTTTATGATTATTAAGAAAATTATTGTGTAGCTGCTGTATAGTGAGGAAAATCTTCATATTTTACTCTATAAGAAAATCTGATATGATGAACTTGACAATTGCTTAGGAATTTGTAGGCAAATTTGCATAAGGAGCCCACACATTCGCTGAGAGGTGAGGAATGAAAATGTGATTCTTATCAGTGATTCATAGTTTTTAAAACTTGTTGGGGAGAATTATAATGGCTTAAATAAGTAGCCATGAAATGCAATTAAGTTCTGTAAAACTAAGTAACTGTAAGTGTGGAAAAATGTGAGGTCAGTGATATGACCCCTACGATTATGGAACTTCCCATAGTGACAGTATGTTCCAATTAGAATGTCTTTGGCAATGAGTGGCAAATTATCAAGCTAAAATCAGCTTCAATAATAAAGATATTTATAAATATCCTTATTAAAAAGTCCAGAGGCAAGTGCTTCCAGATTTGTTTCCACAATATAGGTGGTGATGACCCCAAGCACTTTGCAGTCTTTCCTCTGACTACCTTCAGCATGTCGACATTATCTCTGCTTTTTGTCACATGATGACTACAACAGTTTCAGGCACCCCATGTGGACCTGATCACATTGGACTTACATGGAAATGTAGTTTCCCCATCCCCTGGGAAACCACAGAGGAAAACCTGATTCTGAAGTCCCAATATGCTTCTGATTTGTCCCTAATAAGCAGAATTACCAACAAGAAGTTAGGGATAGGGGAATAGCTTTTTGGTAAATAACCAGCATTGGGTGTGCGAGTTGTTCTGAGTGTTGTGGAAGATAATACTCAATCTAGTCCTTCAGGTAAAGCAGCTGCACCTTAGATGAAGTGGGGTAAGGATTGGGGACCAACTTCCTGGCAGATCATGTATTCCAGAGACTTCTCAGTATCACAGCACATTTAAAGAAGATGTAACTGTACGTCATGCTGGTAAAGTGGGATGCTGTGATTACATTTTTATAGGATGAAATTATCTAAGAAAACATTTTACAAAGCGGTGTGGTAAGAGACAATATTTTTTTAAAATAAGATAATAGAAATTAGAGAAAAAATATAATTTAATGGGTAAGGCCATAAAAACTAAAAAATAAAGAAAATAAATAGTATTTTATTTATGGAAAATGGTTTCCCTGTCATTTATTGAAGGTGGATGTCTCCAGGCTTTTATTTTTTCAATCTTCTGGGAATAATAATATTACCAGAAAATGTATGCATAAAAATTTTAAAAATATGGCATTTATGTATCACATAAAATCAAAAAGAATAAGAATTAATTTAGCTAAAAGAAATATTAGAAGAACAAGAATGATAAAACATAGTGATATGACAAGTTCAATTAAATGCACATACTTAAAAAACAGGGTAAAAAATCATCCCAGAAAGCATAGACATAAATTCATATATGAATTTAGTTACAGCCCTTTGGGTTATGGTAGTTACAAGAAGCCAACAAACATCTTAAGTTTCTTATGTGAGTCTGAAATTTAAGAAATGTTTTCCCTATCATTTATTGAAGGTGGATGTCTCCAGACTTTTATTTTTCAATCTTCTGGGGAAAAGCATGCTAACTAACCTTGGCCAGACTCCAACCGTTCTTTCTTCCAGGCCCCAGAGGAAATGCAATCTTTTCCTTTTTCCTGCTTAGGCAGACTGATGAGTACACAATTGGTTTTTGCTATTTTAATAAAGGCATTGTTTTTCAATAGAAAATGCATAATTGACTAAATCATGTGCAAATCACACCCATGCCTGGGGAATCTCTAACTGTTTAGTCCACCAAGGACAGCTGTCCAATTTGCAAGCACAGCATCTAAAAATAAACCAAGAGTAACAGATCATGTCAATTCCCAAATGATGATGGTCATTTTCTCCCTGTGCTCCTGCTAGGATCCAAGAGCCCCCTTGAAAACTCTTGAGGCTTAGAAACTCTGCTGTATTTTGTACTTTAATTTGTTCCATCTTTCCTTATCAGACACTTGCAAAAGCTGCCATTTCTACTGCACGGAAGCTGATGGTCCTGCTCAATGAATGCACCCTTAGCTCGGTTTGAGTCCTGAGTTGGGTAATGATGAATTATAGGTAGTCCTGATAGTGGATATTTTCCAAAAACTTATTCTTTAAATAAACACTGTGCTATATGTTTATTATACAACATGTTAGTTTTCAAGGCTAGGAAATACAGATAAATATGAAGAAAAAATAAAAAACATCCCATTAATATAGTGGGAAAAATACTTCTGGTTTGGTGTTTTTGTGTGTGGATGAATGTTTTTATTCATTTTTCAAGGCTCAATAGGTATTTATGGAATATGTGCCAAGTCTTAGATATGTATAGACAGAGGAGATAAGTTCTTTTCATGGAGCTTACCTTCTAGAATCTTAAAAAAAAAAGGAATAATTCTAAATGTAAGGTATTTAAATCAGTTTTATCAATTTGTAATATACATTGCATGTATTTTCATGCTAAATATTTATCTATGCAATGATCTTAATTGACAGTGGGATCAGGTTTGAATACTCCATATTTTTATTCAATCCCATAATTATAAAAAGTTTCCATTGATTTCAATATTATTTATGAACACCCCTTCTGAGGAACTTTGTACACAGGAGCATAAATAAATCAGCAAATTTATTCAACTACACCCATAAGATGAACTTTACAACACAGTGTTTCAGTCCTAGATCACAGACCTCTTCCCCAGTCAATATGCAGATCTACTTTATCACTACCTTTACATTTCTTTGTGTGGATATGCCACTTTTTTAAAGCACTTTTCCAATTTCCAATTCAGCTCCCTGGAGGTAAACCACAGATATCCTCTGTGTGTGTATTTCCCTTATGAATAGACAGGATCTCACTGAGTTTCTTAGCAAGGCTCATTTTTACTGAGGCTGGCTTTGAACTGTGATCCTCCTGCCTCAGCCCCAACCCCACTCCCTGCCAACTGCTGGGATTACAGGCATGCACCACTGCTCCTGGCCTTACTAGCCTTACAATGTTTTGGACACACAGCATCTATGTTCTCTCTTTTGCAATTGCACTCTGATTTGGGGGAGTATGCTCTCTTCCCTGGCTAAATCTTCTCTGGTTACTATAGTTTCTCTCTTTTCCTTACACAGTTTAAAACAAATGAAAGAGCATTTCAGCCTCAAGGCCTTTACATCTTCTGTTTCCCCTGCTTGGAAAACTCTCCACCAGATTCCCATAGCTCCCTCCTTTATCCTTTGTCCTTCGTTTAACTTTTATCTTAAGGGTATGGTATTTTCTGATCACCCCAATTTAAATGGCTGTCCCCAACCCCACACCTCCCACCTCACTTCCTGGCTCTACTCTCTTCCAGGGCATTCTTTATCATCTTACATTCTATTTTTCTTACTTATTCATTTTTTCATTACTCAAATGTAAGCTCCATGAGGGCAGGAATTTTCATCAGTTTTAGCTGTTGTTATGTCCTCACTCTCAGAATAGTTATTAACATATAATGAATACAGTATCAACCAATACTTATTTAATACATGAATGGATAACACCATGAGTTGGGGGTAAACTAGAGACTGGTTTGAGTCTCAACTTCACTAAGGCCACAATAACTCCATGACCTTGGACAAATTTCTTAAAGTAACTTAAGGTCACAGCAAGTACTCAACAAAACTTCCTTTTCTCCTTCTTCTTGCTACTATTGTTGGGTAAGAAGCATAAACTTGAAATTTTTCTTCCTTAGAGTTCCAACTTTTTGCTTAGCCCCCAAATATCTGGGAACTTCCGTTTGCCAAAAGCTGACTCATTTTACCCTTGAGTGTATCTCAGCCTTACACTGGGGTTAACCCTGCCAGCCTCATTCCACCAGGTGATTTGGCACTAGGGCAGTTATTTGAATAGGAAGGCACCGTGGCCTCCTTCTGTAACACCGTGTCACAGCCTCAGAGGTTGGTCCAAGCTTTGTTGTTCCTGCTCATAAGAACCTGGAACATGTGTTTCCCTGAGTGTTCTAGGACCACCCTCTTGGTCCATACTTTCCAAAGAGCTTTTTCATTCTGATTTCATTGCAGCAAAGGACAGATTAGCAGAGGAAAAGCCAATTTGGTTTCTGATCATTCAAGAACAGAGCACATGACCCAGCAGTGTGTCTCACAAACTGACTTCCTAGAACAATTTCTGGCCAAAACTTGGGCTCTAAGTCTATGCACATTACCATATTTTTCACTCACATAACAAACATTCCTGGTTTCCCTTTTTTCTTTTCCTTTTTTAAGTAAAAACTATGGAGAATTCACCGTAAAATAATCCAAGAAGATCCTTTCTGCCCCCAAACAACTGTTGCTAATTATGAAAGCTGTTTATTGAGGAGTCATCTTGTTTCTGCCATTCATGGTTCTACTCATCATCCTATATAGTTCTCCTCAGGAACTTGAATCTAAAATGATAACAGTGTGTGGGGGGGGGCATGAAACCTGCATTACAGATAAACTGAGGTTCAGAGACCAAGTCACAAACTAGATAATGAAAGGTCACAAACGAGTGACTGAGGCAGGTCTTCAAACCCAGTGCTTAAAAAACACTAAAGCCCACAGATTTTGTGATATTTTATATTGCCTCTGAGTCCTTTAATCTAGAGAGGAAAAATATAAAACTTGTCAATAATACAACTTTTATGGAACTTAATTAGTTGCATCCAAGAAGTATTTATTGAAGGTGAAAAGCAATGTTAGGGGTTTGAAGAAGCTATAAAACATGACTAAGAGAAAGTCCACACCCCCTCTAGGGGCTTGCTTATAATATATAACAAAGGCCATGCAACAAGAGCAGAGAGCCTTAGTCTAATGAGAGGAGAGCAGAAAAGTGTTCACAGATGGTGTCAGGGAGACTGAATAGCATTTCAGCAAGTGGAGAAGAGTGGTGGGGAATACAACAAAGGCACAGATACTCACAGTCATGTCCAGTGTCAGTGAGTTGTGTCAGGGGCTAATGAAGAGATTCGCTGATCATAGGAGGAAGCCACCTCGACACCAGGAGAAGGGTCAGTGGGGAACTGATAGAACAGGAAGGTCGAACTGGATGAGGTCACAGCAAAAATGAGGCAGCTTGGAAAAATTGGGGTACAGAATGATTTGAGTCCCAGGGCTGAAGGGGTTGGAGAGGTGTGATAATAATGAGGAAATGTCTGTGCTTAGAGCTAGCCATGCCTGAGGTTCCACATGACTGTGTGTGATAAGTTTATTTGAACAGGCACAAAATGCAGCTGTCCTCTAGTTCTGAATCATCTCAAAACCTTCAATCTGGTGGTAAGATTACCATTGAAACAACTTCACTAGAGCTATTCTTCGGAGATAGGAATAGTGGAAGCAGCCTTGGCTTGGTGATATGAATACTGAAGTTGCCAAATGTTGAAGTGTTAATGTGTAGTTTAAAACCTTCCCAGTGTAGTATCTTACCCCAATACATCAATGAAGGCCCTCTTGTAAACATGGCCATACGAGATAAATTCATTTTGAATGTTCTACTAATGGGTCCTGAAAGTTTTTGTTCCTTTTTTCCCAGTGTTTTATTGAAGCCAGAGAGGCCTAAGAAAGACTATGGAGATTTAACTCAGGTGTCTGTTTGCTTTGTCACAGTATTTATTGCTAATTTAAACATGGAAATGGAAAATAAAAGCATACTACTATTCTGGTAGAAATTGAAAGAGTCCTTCAGCTAACACCATACTGTTTTATCTCTATTCTGAATTATTTACAAGTACATGATGAATTTTATTATTTTATACTGAAATGTGCACCAACTGTGGCTGCAACATATTCCGTTGTACAATTGATTATGGGTGCATTTTGGTTATTTAAAGCACATTGGTTTTAAAAATGTGCTTTTTCTTGCAACTATTTCTTATAGTTTTGTACATCACATACAAAACCTAACTGCATGTTTTCATTCTAAAAATACCACTCAGAAGGAAAGCTCACCCAAGTGCTCCTGAGATGTGCTGATGCAGATTCAAGTAAGGGCTCTGCTGCTTTAAAGTTAGAAACCCCTGCCTTAAAACATTGTCTGAGAGTCATGCTAAACACACAAGCATTTCACCTTTCTTAATGTTAGAATCTGCCTTGTCAAAATGAGTCTCCTTTATCTTGCTGACAACTATTTTATTCCTTTCTATCAGGTGCTTTGAAGGGCAAAGGGGTACAGGAATTAGGAGGAGACCCTTCCTCCTCCTGCTCCTACTACTGCTGTTACTGCTTCCACAAACACTACCCTACCCCTCTTTGGATATTACTTGAAATTTTTTTTTTTGGTATTTCCTATTTGCTAGATTTCATTGTGGGCATTAAAATATATTAGATTATATTTTAATAACAACCCTATCAAGAAGCTATTATTATCTCCATTTTGCTGACAAAGAATCTGAATGCAGAATGGGTCCAGCTAGTAGTTGGTAGAGTGTGAATAGTCTAGCAATCTATTTTATTGTTAAAATGTGAACATGTACTCTTTAAAAATATTTACTGGAATATGCCAATTGTAACTCTGTAATAATTTTTTTCTAAGGAGACTGAATAAATAATTGAGTCATGTGGCCAATTGAGACCCTCCATTTTTCCGTATCCCCAAAATGCACAATTCATTATTTCTCATAAATAAGGAATAGTTATAGTCAGCAGTGGAATCATATTTTAGCTTTTTTTGACTTTTTGGAATTGATCTCTTTTGTATAGTTGTGTGAATGTAGTAGGTTAAGAAACAAGAGGAAATTAACAATCCACATATCTGGAAATTTTGTTTTGCTTTGTCATGTCAGTATCTTTTTTGGGGGGGTGGGGGAGAAAGTTAAAGTGATTTGAATTCTTCTGACACTCATTCCAAAGTATGAAGAGGAGATTAACACCAATGTGCAGAGGGTATACTATTACTTGCTTATATAGCATATCTTTTACCAGGAAGGATGATATTTTGAGACTTGGAGAAAGATTTTCAGGCACAGTTGTGGTACTTGGCAGTAAATACAAAAATTGGTTTTCTTAAAAACTGTTCTAAAATGACCCAAGGAGACATTGAATTCTTTCTGCAAGTAAGAAACCCAGGTAGAACTATTCAAAGTCATAATTCTGCAATCCATTCAGAGAAGCCATTTAGTGTGAAAATTCCAGGACATAATTCCTTTTACTGAAGCTAAATATAGTTTACCAAAACAGGACATCTCATTTTACCTATGGACCAAACAGGGAAGACTAAGAAGTGGGGAGCAAATCATGTGGAACGGAAAGAAAGAAGAAGGTCACACATAAGAAGTGAGGGAGGGGAAAGTCCTAGAAGGGACAAGTTATATCCCAACCATTAGATAACTGGAAAACTAAATATGTTCTGACTGAAATCATTCAAAGAGTCATCTTTTACCAATATTCTATATGAAAATAGGAAAGTTCATAAAAATTTGGCAGAAAATATGACTTATTTCCTTTCATCTTTTCTCAGAGACTGTCATGCTCAGTTATAGACAAACTTTTTCTTGTGATAGCTGCTGAGATAGAGAAAATTTAATCCCACCATAATCATTATTACTATTTTTCTTTAGCATTATACAAATTAGGCCAGTCTTTCCCAAATTTAATGTCCTAAGATATCTCCTTAAGCTTTCTTCTAAAAGTTTTATAGTTTTGCTTTTTTTGCACTTAAATCATTAGTCCATCTGGAGTGTATTATGTGTGTGTCTGTGTGTGTGTGTATGCGTATTCACGTGTGTCCATGTAAATAAAGCAGGATCAAATTTTACACAATTTTTTTTCATATGGGGAGCCAATCATTCCAGAACAATTTATTGACTATTTCATTATTTTTCCATTCATTTTTAATGTTATCTGTGTCATATTCCAGGTACTCATATGTCCATAAATCTGTTTCTGGGCTTTTGATTCTGCTCTCCTGTTTGAATTACAGTTGCCTTGTTATAAGTCCTGAAATGAATTTTTCTTCTCTTTTGTATAAATTTCAGGATCAATTTATCAAATTTCATGATATACTTTGAATTTGGAAAGAATCATTGCATAATGTTGTGTTCTAAAGATAATTCTCCATTTGTTCAAGGCCTATGAATTTTTCAATAAAGATGTACAGTTTTCCAGTAATATCTATGCACATATTTAATTACATTTATTCTCAAGTCTTTATATGATTTTTATATGGTTTTGTTGCTGTCATAAATGATATAATCACTATCATTATCATCATCACCACTATTATTATTAAATATTCTGATAGATCATTTAGTTGATTATTTCAGGCAAAAAGGATCAGTATTGATTTTTTTTATTTCTTGGTACTAGGGATTGAACTCAGGGGCACTGAACCACTGAGCCAATTCCCAGCCCTATTTTGTATTATTTAGAGACAGGGTCTCACTGAGTTGCTTAGTGCCTTACTGTTGCTGAGGCTGGCTTTGAACTCACGATCCTCCTGCCTCAGCCTCCTGAGCCATTGGGATTATAGACTTGGGCCATCATACCTGGCCAGTATTGATTTTTGTGTATTGTTTTCAGTGAACTTTATTGCTTGTTCTAGTAATTTATTTTCTTACATTTTTCTATGTAACAATTAGACTGTCTGTGAATAATGGCTTTTCTTTTTGTTAAAAAAAAACTGATTATAGCTTGTTTTTCTTTTTCTTATTTTATTGATTCCAATATGGTGCCAAATAAAAATGATGACAGCAATCATCTTGTTTCTGACCTTTACCATAGACAATGAGGTTTGCTGAAGATAACACATATTTATTATTATGCTATTCTGTATTTTATTTTTAGTTTTCATGAATTCTTAATATCAATTTTACTGAGGTATAATTTTATAAATTATAATGTACTCATTTTATATATATAGTTTGATGAATTGTGCAATATCAATGTAAAGACTATCAAAATCAAAGATTTAGAAAATACACATTATGTCCAAAATCTTTCTCAGTTTTTCTAAAATTCCTACTACTATTACCAGCCCTAGAAAACAATTGATTATCTTAGTTGCTATAATTCGCATTCTTGGATGACAGGTTAGATGAGGGCAGGAGAGATGGTATTCGGAGGCAAAATAGTAAAAGATTTATAGACCGCATCCTCTTGCTGTGTTTTTACATGGTGGAAAGTTTGAGGAGGGTCAGGCCAGTTTTATAAGATCACTTCCCAAAGCCTCTACCTCATACTATTATCATACTGGGGATGTTTTAGTTAGCTTTTTTGTTGTTGTGATTAAAATACCCAACAAGAACAACTTAGAGAAAAAGTTTATTTGGGGCTTGTGGTTTCAGAGATCTCAGTCCATAGATGAGCATCTCCATTGTTCTGGACCCAAGGTGAGACAGCACATCATGAGGCAAGGACCCAGAGGAGGAAAGTTGCTCAGCTCATGGTAGGGTCAGCAGTTAGAAAGTGAGAGAAGGCTCAGGGCCACTGGAACGATGCACTTTTCCAGGGCATGCCTTCAGTGACCTATCTCTTCCAGTCAAGCTCCACCTCCCTGCAGTTACTCCATCATTCAAAATAGAAAGGGTCCTCCATGATCCCTTATTATTAGGTTACAACTCTCACAATCCAATCATTTTTATCTCTGAATATTCCTGCATAAACAAGCATTTTGGGGGAACAACTCATATCCAAACCAAACATCTTGCCTCTGGATGCCCGAAACTCATATGCATCTCAAAATGCAAAATGCATCTCCAGGAATCCCATAGTCTTTACAGTTCCACCATTGCTCAAAAGTGCATTCCAATTCCAAAGTCTCTTTTGAGACCCAAGACTATGAGCCCCTGTAAACATAAAAAAAAAAAAACCAAGTATATCCAATATACAATGGCACAGGGTAAACATTCCTGTTCAAACAGGGAGGAAAGGGCATAGGAAGAATGGATGGGGACAAAGAAAGTCCAAAACCCAACTGGGAAAACAGGTCCCCTATATCTGCATACAGCATCTAGGATACAAGATGGAGAGAATTTATTTCCAAAGGGCTTGAGCAGTTCTACCCCATGGACTTTGCCAGTTGCAGAGCAAATAGTCTCTCTTTTGGACTGGCTCTTTACATAGCCAGTATCTTTTCTCAGCAGAGAATCTACATTACTGGCCCCCCTTAATTCCTGGGGTTTCCGTTTCAGCTTCAGCTTCGCCTGCACAGCATCATGCATGGTCCTTTCAGCCCACAGTGGCTCCACCCTGCTACACTTTGCCTGGCCTTCTAGGTCTTCTTTGAAACCTCAATGGAATCCTCCATGACCCTTAACTTTAATAACATCCTGTATTTCTGAAGAACCAACATCACATGGATGACACCAATACCTGGGCCCCTGGAGTCTCGGCTGCAATGGCCTCTCAGTGCCTGCATGGCTGAGCATGGTGAAATAACTTTTTAGTCCATCTCCATGTGAGCAGGACACTCCTGTGATCTCTTCTCAAAGGAATTTTTCTTCTGCACCCTGGAGCCTGTACTGGGTGAGGTCTTTCAGATTCCTAAGATGCCCTCAAGGCATCTTTCCTATTTTCTCTGTGCAAAACTCTTAGGAGCTATACTCACTTCAGCATCAACACCTTCCTTGTTCCTAGCTTTACAAGCATTTTTGTGGCCAAACTGCAAGTTTTTAAAATTCTTTAGTTCTGCTTTTTTTTTTTTTCCTGCTCCTGTTTCTCACAGTAAACTGGGCTAAAAACTGCTAACCATATCCATGCCACTGACTGAATACTGTGCTGTCTTGAAATTTCTTCCACCAGATTAATTAGTCCATCACTTTAAATTCAGTCCCATTTAAAGTCTCAGGGCATGGGGAAAATGTAGACAAGTTCTTTGCCAGAATACAGCATGAGTGACTTCTAGTCCAATTCCCAGTAGAGTCCTCATTAACTCTGAAACCTCAAGAGCACAGCCTGCATTTCTATCACCATTCTTATCTTCTGAACTACCACCAGGATTACCCATTAAGCTCTGCTACAACATTCCAAAGATTTTCTAGCTTGTAGCTCTAAACTTTTCAAAATTCCTCCTACAAACCAGTTCCAAGGGCTTCTGAAACACACAGTCAGGTTAGTTACAGCAACAACTCCATTTTTTGATATGTTTTGGTTAACTTTTTTGTCACTGTGACCAAAGTACCCAAAAAGAACAACTTAAAGGAGGAAAAGGAGGCTCGTGATTTCAGTCCATAGACGATGGAGTCCATGGCTCTGGGCCCAAGATGAAGCAGCACATCATGGAGGGAGGAAAGGCCCAGCAAAGAAAAGTTGTTCATCTCACGGCAGTGTTGGGGAGCAGAGAGTGAGAGAGTGTAAGAGGTCACAGGAAAGATGAACCTTTCCAGGGCATGCGCCCTGTGGCCCACCTCTGCCAGCAATGCCCACCTGCTATAGTTACCATCCAGTCATTCAAACTAAAATGGATTGATAAAGTTACAGTTCTCACAATTCAATCATTTTACCTTTAAATATTCCTGAATTAACGGTAGCTGTGGGGGTATACATAATAATCCAAACAATTACAGAGGGTTAGGTTTCAAATATGAATTTTGAGAGAACATAAAGCTTTTAGATCATAGCAACCATTGCCTACTCTTTTCCTCTTTCCTTCTATGTTTTTGAAGTTTCTCAGGGATGCTTAGGAAATAAAGACCTCAACATCTTGAATAGATCATTATTCTTACTGTTTCAGATTGTTATTTGGCTGAGGTTTCTCCACCAAGAGAATTCTATATATTTTAGACTTTCCAGAAATTCCCCACCCTGTCATTCTCTCTTTGTTTTTGCACTGTAACTCTGTAATAAAATATGTTTCTTTTTTTAATTTCAAAAATTTTCATCATCTCCCTCATAATTTCAATTTTCACAAATATAGCTTTCATTCAGCTGTATTTGGCCCAATTTCGCTAAAAACTTGAAACACTTGAACTTTATTAAAATTTTAATTGTTGTATTACAGCCATACATATCACAAAGTTTCTCAAAAAATATGGTCACAAATCCAACCCATATGCACTTTATAAAAGGGTGAGCATCGCTAAAACAAACAAGGCTCTCCATTATCATTCACCTTTGTAAACATTTCAATTCTATTTGATTCTATGGAAAATGTCAAATTTGACCCAATTAAATGTGGGTTTTGGTTTTAATACAACTGAATGGGACTATTTTTCCTTAGAGTTGTACACTAATAAATACAATTATAAAACCTCAAATTTTGCTTTTATTTATCTTGTTTTAATTTGTAGATGGATGACTTGTATTATTAGGAATATCCCCCATAGGAAATAAGACGTGTTATCTTTTGAAATTTTAGAAATTCTTTTGCAACTTACATAATCGTTTTATTCACAATATTTAAGTATTATACTTTTTTCCACTTAGGACATTAAATATTGTCTAAATATTTTCCTGAAGTACTCTGCATATACTGTCCATAAATTTTATAACTTTTATGGCTTGATAGATCTTTTTTTAGCATTGGATAGTACTGCATTATCAGGATATACCATAGTTTATTTATCCATTCACTTATTGAAAGACATCTTGTTGTTGCCACATTGTGAAATTATGAACAAAGCTGCTACAAACATCTATATGCAGGTTTTTATGTCAATAAGTATTTAAATTCTTTAGGTAAATACCAAAGAGGGTAATGACTGAATTTGGCTTGGTGTTGTTAAGAAACTGTCCAATTGACCTCCAGAATGATTGTACCACTTTGCATTCCTATCAGCAATGAATGAGAGTTCCTCTTAACTTCCTCTCCAGTTATTTGGTGTCGTCAGTGTTCTGGATTCTTACTTTCCTAATAGGTGTTCAGTGGTTCTGCTTTTATTTTTAACTTAGCTTTTCTCTATAACTCAATGTTCTAATACAGTTCTTTTTTTGAGGTTGGGGGGAGGTGGGGGGGGAACCAGGGATTGAACTCAGGGGCACTCAACCACTGAGCTACATTCCCAGCCTTATTTTGTATATTATTTAGAGACAGGGTCTCATTGAGTTGCTTAGCGCCTCACTTTTGCTGAGGCTGGCTTTGAACTCACAATCTTCCTGCCTTGACCTCCTGAACTACTGGGATTATAGGTGTGTCCCACCACACCCGGCCTCTAATACCATACTTATATCTTATACCTCCTACATATCAAACATCACATTTTTGCTTATATGTCTTTTCTAATTAATGAGTTATCTTGAGTCTTTGGTGCTTCTAAAGCACCAAATAAATAAAATCTATTTTTACTTCTTAACTAGTAAACAGTCTTCTAATGTAATGGTGAAATTTGGAAAGAAGTAAAAAATCAGCTAGTTTTTTCAGAGCCCAAAAGAAAATTACAAAGTGAATCACAGCATCTTGTAGAATCCATCTGCCATAACTTGCATAAAGGCTCTAAAATGATAATATCATATTGTAAAAATAAGGATAAATCATTTGCATGTCTCGAATTAATTCAAAACAATATGTTTCTAGTTTGAGAGCCACGGATCAGAGCTGCTTTCAGTGTGCCGTTGATTGAGTGTGCATACTACTGCCAGGTTACATGATTTGAATCTGCATTGTTACTTACAAGCTGTGTGATCATCAACAAAGTTCTTAAGAAGCTTAATTCCTCCATTTTTCCATCTGCAAAACTGGGCTAAATAGCATAAGCTTATGAAGAGCATTATATCTGACAATACTTACAGATCTTGGAGAAAACATTAAGCTGTGGACTTACCTTTAGCTGTAAAATACTATTTTTGAAAATGTGAGTGAGAGATTGTGTCTAATTTTGACAAACATTTCATTAAAGAGTAGTTCTATGACTTGTACAAATTATTTGGCTTTAAAATTATGTCAAAGGACATGGTCTGGGAAGTAATTTTCTCCTTGTATCAGGCATTCTCCAAATTAAATCTTTAAAAGTACCTCAGCAGTATAAAAGTTTTTCACTCATAAATTTATCCAATAAGCAATATTCTTTTAGAATCTGTCTAAAATATGTTCATGTGTCTTGGCCACATGAACAAAATATGTTTATGAGAAACTGAGGATTTCATTTCATCATTTTGAGGATAATCTATTTTTCTTTAAATGTTCTCAATGGGACTTCTTGAGACATTTCAACTTAAGTTTTTATTGATTTTCAATTATAGTGAAGAGGTTCTGAGAAACTATTTCATTGTTCTAACTCAGAGTGATGTGTCATTAGAATCTTTTTATGTCATATGTATGACAAAGATTCTTTGCTTGACTAAACTTAAGTCAATCACTTGAACCTTCTACTAGATGCATCTGTGTGCTTCCTTTTAGAAGTCATTTTAGTAAGAATCCTGCTAAGTGAGTTTAACAGGAATCCTTCATCCTCCACATCTGATCAGCATCAGCCATGGTACTTACTGTACCTATCAGGTCCTCATCCTCTACCATCCCTCAGATGATGTCTGATCACCCAGCCTGTCTTCAGCAAGAACTCTAGGAGTCCTGTTTAGCCAGAATCTCCTTTACACCTGATTTCCCTCTTTGTAATTTGGTGCCCACATACCACCACCATGCTCTTTGACCCATGCTGTTTGAAATTAATTAAGCCCATGTCTATATTGAGGTCTTTTCCCCTATTGCAGTAGTTCTGAATAAAATCTATTTTTACTTCTTAACTACTGTCCAAATATGGTTTTCCTTTGGCACATACTTCACATAATTCTTAAAAATCTCACAGTAGTTCATTGCATCGATATACCATAATGCACATAGTCAGTCTCCAAAGTAGAATATTTATGCTGATTCCAATTTTCCAAAATTTGAAATAGCAATACTGTGGGAAAAAAAATCTCAGCTCACATTTCTTGACAATTTTCTTAGAACTGGAAATTAGGTAAGATTTTAGTCACTCTAATCAAAAAGAAGAAGAAGAAGAAGAAGAAGAAGAAGAAGAAGAAGAGGAAGAGGAAGAGGAAGAGGAAGAGGAAGAGGAAGAGGAAGAAGAAGAAGAAGAAAGGAAAAGAAAGAGCAGGGGAAGGCAAATAGACCATAGTAATCATTCCACTATATGTATCAAAATATTTTGTACCCTTTGGAGATATGTACAATTTTTATTTAAAAATACTTGGAGTGGTAAAGATTTTTTATTGTTGTGTTTTGCTTTGTTTTAAATATGTGCTGTATGTTCTGGGATTCTAGAGTACCAACAACTTACAATTTTCTCCCAAAGCCCAAGTTCAATTGTGTATATTAAACCAAGTTTCCATACTGAAGGGCATTGCATTTACCTTTTTTCTCTTATTAGGTTATGGGACAGTTTTTCCCAGAACTTCTGGTGGACAGATGTTCTGTGTTGACTTTGCTATAATACAATACCCTAAACTATTGTATTATATAAACATGTAGGTAAATTGGTTTCTCTGCCTTGTGAAAAATTCAGAAACAACCTAGACATAAAAGAGGTAAGTCAGTTTTTCTCTCTCTCTCAATCTCTCTCTCTCTCTCTCTGTCTCTCTCTCTCTCTCTCTCTCTCTCCACACACACACACACACAAACACACACATGTTATGTACATTCACAACTTTAGATTGTACATATGCCACATTATTACTGAATTTATATTGAATGAAATTTGCAGGAATAGAAGTTCTGTTATAAAACAGAGGTGAGACAATACATTGTTTAGGTAGCACTAACTTCCTTTTAGTGGTTTGCCTCATCATCTAACTTATCATGAGCAGAAGTGATTTCTTTATGAACTAAAAGTATTTCCAGAAGTTATTTGGTCAACTCTTGTTTTACAAAAAAGTAAAAATGAACAACAAAATGCACAAAGGCTGGGTAGCCCACCCAAATATTCCCAGAGAGAGTGCTCTGACATTAACCCCAAAGAAATTGGACCAAGGCTTTGTCCATATAAAGTTGAATCATGTGTACTCAACTGAGAAATTAGCATATGTTTCACTTGTGCCAATTTTTATTTAAAATTAGAAATGTAGTTTTTTTAATTAAAGTTGTTTATTTTGTGCTAGTAAACTGAGTTGTTGAGATTATTTAAGAATTTATTTTTATTTCCTGTGGAAGAATTTTAAAAATGGGTCCCTTTCACATGCTCATGGGAACAGGTGAAAAGATGAGTATCTGACTACTAGTTGGTATAATCAACATTTATCTGGGGCCTGAGTCCTTAAGAATATAGAGCCATACAGTGGTCCTTCAAGTATGTCCCAGGAAAAGCAGCCTTAGTGTCACCAGAGAATTTTTAGCAATGCAAATTTTCCCTCTCCATCCCAGAGTAGGAAATTAGAAACTCTGGATGGGGTCCACAAATCTCTGTGTTAACAAGCCCTGGAGGTGATTGTGACAAACACTTAAGTCTGCAAAAACACGGACATAAGACTAATACCTCATGAATATTAAAAGTTTTAAAACCTCTGTTCTTCAAAAGAAATAGCTAAAAACAACATGAAAAGCCTAGCTATACACCAAGAGAAAATATTTACAAATTACAAACCTGATAAAAAAAGACTTGTATCCGAAATATTTTATGACTCTCAATAATAAGATAAAAAAATCCAATTTTTAATGGGCAAAAGATTTGAACAGATACTTTGCCAACAAAGACATACACATAGCAAACAAACATATTAAAAAGTGCTAAGACAGAGGTGAGACATCTTATAGCCATTATGGAAATGCAAAGTAAAACCACAAGGAGATATCAATAGATACCTAATACAGTGATTCAAAATAAAGGGACTGAGCACACCATGTCTTAGTAATGATATGGAGAAGCTGGACATTCTTTATTAAGAACTCCAAAGGGCTCTTGGGTGCTTTTCTTGAGGAAATCTATAGATCTCAGTAAGTTAACTTTTGTGCATGGCGAGAGGAGGGGATTCAGTTTCATTTTGTTGCATATGGATTTCCAGTTTTCCCAGCACCATTTGTTGAAGATGCTATCCTCCCTCCATTGCATGCTTTTAGCTCCTTTATCAAATATAAGATAGTTGTAGCTTTGTGGATTAGTCTCTGTGTCCTCTATTCTGTACCATTGGTCCACCCTCCTGTTTTGGTACCAGTACCATGCTGTTTTTGTTACTATTGCTCTGTAATATAGTTTTAAGTCTGGTATCGCTATACCGCCTGATTCGCACTTCCTGCTTAGAATTACTTTTGCTATTCTGGGTCTTTTATTTTTCCATATGAATTTCATGATTGCTTTATCCATTTCTACAAGAAATGCTGTTGGGATTTTGATTGGCATTGCATTAAACCTATAGAGAACTTTTGGTAATATCGCCATTTTGATGATGTTAGTTCTGCCTATCCATGAACAGGGTATATTTTTCCATCTTCTAAGATCTTCTTCTACTTCTCTTTTTAGGGTTTTGTAGTTTTCATTGTATAAATCTTTCACCTCTTTTGTTAGGTTGATTCCCAAGTATTTTATTTTTTTTTTGAGGATATTGTGAATGGAGTGTTTTTCCTCATTTCCGTTTCAGAAGTTTTGTCGCTGATATACAGAAATGCCTTTGATTTATGCGTGTTNCCACCCCTGAGCATATCTCTTTTGCTTAAAAATTATTATACCCCCTCATCATGTATTTTAAAGAACTACCTAGCCAGGAACAGTGTCACATGTCTATAATCCCAGCAACTGGGGAGGCTGAAGCAGGAGCATTGCAAGTTTGAGGCCTTCCTGGGTAACTTAAGGAGATGCCATCTTAAAAAATAAAAAAAGTGCTTGGGATGTAGTTCAGTGGTAAAGTTCCCCTAGATTCAATTCCCAGCAACAATAATAAATAAATAGCTACCTTATTAATTTTAATGGCTTAATTGAATACCATTACCCTGCTTTCACAGTTTATAGTTATTATGTATAAAGTATCCCCACTGATAATGTCACATTACATTATATTTATATTAATAATTTAGACAAACCATTTACAAACCTTTAAATGGAACTTTAATAGTAGTTAAAATGGATTCATCATCATATTGAAACATTATTAAAAGAAAAAGTTATGTATATTACATTTACCTTCTAATCATTTTGCTCTTTATAGGCAACTAGTAATTCTTTGATGTTACTATGAGTGCAAGTGAATTTTTATTGTTCCTAGCAACCAATGATTCATGGACTTTTTATTGCTAGTTATATAATATTGTATAAATATTTTTATTTCCAAAATAGAGGAGTGACTTTGTCTTGCACATTTTGTTTACTGCCTCATCATCAATTAAAGTAAGAATCTGGCCTAAAGAACACTATTTTATTCACTTTTAAAAGTTAAATGTATAAAAAATAATTTGACATAATATTGTTTTAGAAATGGAAAAACAGGCAATGAGATCAAGAAGATGACATTAAACATTTTGAAATACTTAGGGCCAAGTGATTAATCTCAGTAGACAACTACAAAATTTGAAAAGAGTATACCATCTGAATAGTTCCTTTAAAAGTTATATGTATGAGATGGATGCAATGGCACGCAAGAGGCTGAGGCAGGAGGATTGCGAGTTCAAAGCCAGCCTCGGCAAAAGCGAGGTGCTAAGCAACTCAGTGAGGTCCTGTCTCTAAATAAGATACAAAATAGGGCTGGGGATGTGGCTCGGTGGTCAAATGCTCCTGAGTTGAATCCCCAGTACCACCACCACCCCCAACCAAAAAAAAAGTTATATATAGGAATAAATGCTTGGAGATTCTTAGCATATAATACATGTCTTAGTCTATTTTCTGTTGCCAACTGCACATAATTCCACAGACTAAGTATGTTATGAAGAAAAGAGGTTTATTTTAGCTCCTGGTTCTGGTTTAAGGTCAAGGGGTGATATCCTGAGACAGCTTTAGCTGATAGATTCCCAAGGCAGTTTCAAGAAATACATGGTGGGAGAAAAAGAGTATACAAGAGAGCTACCAAACTGGCTTTTATAGGAAACCCACTCTCAAGACTCTTAGCTCATTAATCCATTAATCCATTGATCATATGAATGGATTAATCTATTCATGAAGGCAGAAGCCTAATCACTTCTTAAAGATCCTACCTCGTCCCATCTCTTACTATTTCATAATCTAAATTAAATTTCACCATGAATTTTGAAGGGAACAAACCATAGAAGTATAGTTTTATAATATTATCATTTGGTCCATGACAACCCTGCAAGGAAGTCAGAGAGGCTATTACTATCCAAACTTAGTAGAAAGGAGCTGTGATGGAGTTGAGATTTCTAACCTCAGAGTCAGAATGTAAGCTGTATAGTTCTTTTCATTCTGCTTTGCTTAACAGTTGACAGTTTAAGATTTTCAAGTAAAGGAATATTTCTCCTATCTTTGTCTGTTTTGTGTTGAGTTTATGAAAAACTTTTAGTAAAAATGTGGATACAATGAAGCATTCCATTCTGCTAAACCCACCACTCAATGATGTCTCCTGAGTTATATCTATGCAGATGGGGGAAGGATTAAGGAAGTGTTTGCGTTAGCTGATGCAGTGGTACACCTCTCTAATCCCAGCTACTCAGGATGCTGAGGCAGGAAGATGGCAAGATTAAGTCCAGCCTAGACACCTAGGTAAAACCCTGTCTCAAGGCAAAATAAAAAAGACTGGGGGTGTAGATCAGTGGTAGAGCACCCCTGGGTTCAATCCCCAGTACTGAAAAAGAAAGAGAGAGAGAAGGAGGGAGGAAGGGAGAAGGAGGAGGGTGTGTGTGTGTTTTCTTCATATAACTTTGAAATATTTGCCTGCAATGGATTTAGTTCTATGGTAACTCAGTATGGACCATGAAAAGAATTTTAAATGGTCAATTTTAAATAGGGGCTTCTTTGTTCTCATTTCTTGGGGCCCACCTTCACACATAGCTCTGATGAGAGGAAAGGCCCTATTAAGCAAACACCTTAACATTGGGAAGAACAAGTACTAAAGACATGAGCATGTTCACCTAAATAATGAGTAGGGAGTGAATACTTCTCAAGGCCCTGTAGCTTCCAGGTAGATGCAAAATCTTACTAGCTTTGTGGGAGAAAAGAGATTGTATTAGTTTTCTAGGAATGCCATAACAAAAAAATACCATAGATTGGGCAATTAAGCAATAGGCGTCTCTCCTTAACTTGTAAGTGACTGCCCTTTTATGGGTTATTCACATGGTCACTCTTCTTTGCACATCCACCCTTTGTGTGTCTCTATGGATCCTAAACTCCATATAAGAATACCAATCAGATTGGATTAGGATGTTTCCTAATGCCTAATGGCTTCATTTTAAGTTAACTACCTTTAAAGATTGTGTTTCCAATTAAAATCAAAGAGTTGGGACTGCAACATATGGATTTGAGTGAGGGACAACTCAGTCCAAATAGAATCCAAAGAGGCAGAGACACTGATCCTACCTATACCTTATCCCAGGATTGCTCCTTACCTTAACCTGGTGGAAGAGAAGTAGAATAGGAATAGCACTCAACTCTCACTAGGAATCAGCTTTGCTCATCTTTTTGTTTCTTCTACTAAAAATGGACGTAAAGGAATAGGGTATTGTGAACCCTGATGCTGCTGTGCCACTCAGGAAAATCTGGCCATGCCCTCAAGGGACATCTTCACCAGTCTTTCTTCCTTCTCCCACAAATCAACATAGGAATAGAGACAGAGGAATGCCGAGTTGGGCCCCCTCCAATGTTGGTTAATTCCCAAACTAAGTTCCTCAGATGTCTCCCTTTTTTAGCATTCAGGATCACCAGTGAGTTACGTTAGAATATTGTGCTCCCAAAGAAGAAAACACAATACACCTCCCCCTCTAATGGGGACCCCAAACCAAATCAGTGAAAAATGTCAAGCTCCTATGCAATAATATTTTAAACATCTCCTCTGATGTTATGGTGATAAACAGTACTTGATTCATATGAAATAGGTTATATTTAAATATAAGTAAATGATGTGATTTACATGTGTAAATGATAAATATATTCTCTAAAGGTTTATTTACTCTTTCTTAACTGTGAGTTTGGTAAAGAGATAAAATATGTCCTCTTTTCCTTTGTTTGTCTTGCATCTCATACAGCGCTAGTCAGCAGTAAGGACAAAACATCCTGGATGAATGAGTTATTAATGATAAAATTATAAATGATGACTCTATGATAGACCAGTAGAGACTTGAATCATATGATTAAAAAAATTGATAAATAGGAAATCAAATTACAAAATGAATATTTTAATTTTGTTTGAAAGTGTAAATATAGCTTCTACTGAGGGTTCTCTAAATAATAAATGATATATTTATTTATGCTAATTAGCACTCTTCCAGCAGACAGTTGTCCAAACCTTCCCACCTCCTTTGCATGAAAGGAGGCGGGAAGGTTTGAGGCTGTGTCTAGATGGAATTTCTTGGGCTGGATTGGAGGTATGAGTGGAGATCCCAAAGCAAAGGGGAACTCTGACCTTATATCTAGGTGCTATGCTCTGAATATTTATGTCAAATTCATATGTTGAAATCTAATCCTCAAATATGTTGGTAATAGGAGGTGAGGCTTTTGGAAGATGACTAAGTGTTATGGTTTAGATGTGGTGTCCCCTGAAAAACTCACATGTAAGACAATGCAAGAAGGTTTGGAGGAGAAATGATTGGGTTATAGCCTTAGCCCACTCAGTGAGTTAATCCTTGATGGGTTTAACTGAAGTGGTAGGGTATGGCTGGAGGAGGTGGGAATCAGGGCGTGGCATTCCTGTATATATTTATATCTGGAGAGTGGAGTCTCTCTGCTTCTTGATCACCATGATGTGAGCTGATTTCCTTTGCCACACACTCTGCCATGATGTTCAGCCTCATCTTGAGCCTGGAGAAATGGAGCCAGCCTTCTGTGGACTAAGAGCTCTGAAACTATGAGCTCTCAAATAAACTTTCCTTCCCTAAAATTGTTCTGGTCAGAATTTTTAGTCACAGAAGTGAAAAATCTGACTAAAATGCTAAGTAGTAGGGGGCAGAACCTTTATTATGGAATTTCTGCCATTATATAGAAGAGGCCCCAGAACTCTGCTTCCCTTTTTCCATCATGTAAGGACACAACAAAAAGGGGCCATCTGTGAGGAACTGGGCCTTCACCAGACACTGAGTGGACTGGTGTCTTCATTTTGGAGTTTCCAGCCTCCAGACTATGAGAAATAAATTTTTGTTGTTCATAAATCTGCCAATTTATGGTATTTTGCTATTTGCAACCTGAATAGACTAAGAGTAAGCAAGGACCAACTGAGAAGGAAGGGTCTACTATATGGAAATTCATCTTTAATTATAGTCTATATTCAGAAAAGAGGAAAGAAAGAACAAGAGGGGAGAAAAAAGATGAGAGAACAAGGGACAACAGCAGGAAAATTGACAAAGCCTGGATGTACTTCCAATGGCAAAATGACTGAGGGAAGAAATTTTTATTTGGTTTAGATCTTTGAGCAGTGAAGGAGCAGAGAACTAACCTAGTGGGGTCGACGCTGATTTAAATGGTACTGGTTTATAACTGCTAGCATTTGTGTATTTTTTCCAAGTCTATTTTAGAAAAAGGTTTATCTTTGGAAGACCTTATTTTTTTATTATGGCTGGAACACCTTTGTTTGTGGCATTAACTCCATTTGTTTTCATGTCATCAGAATATCGACTTATGTTGAAGGAATGTATTATGTGTTCAAAATCATTAGTACCATTGGTTTTGGAGACTGTACAATAGTTGAGTTTCAGTAGTTCTGAAATAAAGTATGCTATCACAGCAACAGATTGAAACATGATGTTAAATAAAGGATCAAACAGAAACGTTAACTGATTTCTTTGAAAGATGAGATAAAGGTCAAAGCCCTTTAAATAAAGCCTCTTTTAAAAAATAATTCCACACTATTCACCTCTTTCTTATCACAGTGATCTCTGATCAAGGGATAAAATAAAAAGTAATTCCTTTCAAACTACAGTCATGCAATGTTTAACAATGGGATAATTTGAGGGATGTGTCCTTAGGTGATTTCATTGATGTGTGCATCATAGAGTGTACTTCACAAGCCTAGAAGGTCTATGTCAATTGATGAGGCCTCTTTGTGCATCAAGAGATGCAGAGAACTGAGATGTATGAAGCTGCTTCTGGTTTAACGTGGCATATTTTACAGAAAGCTTTTTTCATAAGTAGAAGCACATTCTAAAATAACAATAAAAAGTATAATGTAGTAAATGCATACACAGTAACATAGTGCAAAATTTCATTATGCAGTTCATGGCTGGGGTATCTCTGCTTGATCATGCATTATAAACAAAAATCATATGTGATCAAAATATTAGGCTTAAAGGATTAATCTTATATCTGTATATTATGCAATTTTTTAAAAAGGCATTTCAAATTCCAGCCTAACATAAAGATGTAATAAGAAGATAGCTCTATACATATATCAAATGTTTGAAGCTGGGTGCGGTGGTACATACTTGTAATCTCAGCAAGTCAGGAGGCTGAGGCAGGAGGACCACAGTTTGAGGCCTATCTCAGCAACTTTTCAAGGCAATTTAGTGAGACCCTGTCTCAAAATAAAAAATATATTTTTAAAAAAGGTTGGAAGTGTGGCTCACTGGTAAAGTGCCTCTGGGTTCAATCCCCACCACAAAAAAATCAAATCTTTCTGTAAGTAGTATCTGTGAATCATGTATTCATATATAAAATAGCCCACAAATAATTTGGGGTATAGAGTTTTAAATTGGAAGTTATTGTCTTTCAGCATTTTAAAGGTCTATCCAATTGTCTCCAACTTCCATCATTTCTGATGATAAGTCAACTGTCAGTTTTCTTATTGTTACTTTAAGGTAAGTAGTCTTTCTCTCCCTCTGCTTTTAATATGTTATCTTTGTTTTGGATTTTTATAAGTTTAACTATTGTCTATTTTGATGAAGTTTGTTTTGTTATTTATTCTGCTTGAATGTCACAGAGATTCTTTTTATTTTATTATTTGTTCTTTTTAGATATATATGACAGTAGAGTGTATTTTGATATATTATACGTACATGCAGTACAACTTATTCTACTTAGGATACCATTCTTCTGGTTGTACATGATGTAGAGTTTCACTGGTCATGTATTCATATATAAATATAGGAAAGCTATGTACAATTCATTCTATTGTTTTTCCTATGCCCATCCTCCTACCCTCCCTTTCATTCCCCTATGTCTAATCCATTGAACTCTGGATTCCTGCATCTACTTTGAAAAATTCTCAGCTACTCTAGGTTCAAACATTATTCTTGTTCTCCCTGTTTTACTTCTGGAATTTAAATTACAAATGAGGAGGACATTAGAACTTTTCACTAGGTCTAACAAATGTTTCTGAAGTACTTTTCTGTATTTTTCTCTTTTTTCCTCTGACTTCCCTAACTAAGGACAATTTCTATTTATTTGTCTTTCTGTTTACTAATCTATCTTCTGTGTATTTGTGCTTTTGATTTGTTTTAGTTCTAAAATGTCCATTTAATCCCATCCACACACATTTAGTAGATTTCAATTCTCTGGTGAAATTTTTCCATATTTTCATCTATTCTTCCATATTACCTTATGTTTTAAAAACAGAATAGTCATAATTGTTTTAAAGTTCTTATCTCTTAATGTTAATATGTGGATTACCTGTGGATCTATTTCTATGTTTTTTTTCCTTCCAATTTTTTGGCCTGATTATTCTGTCTGTTGGTATGCCTAACAAATGATAAACATTGTGTTTATCAAAAATTATAGTTGCTCCAGTTAATGTCATATTCCT
Source organism: Marmota marmota marmota (assembly GCF_001458135.2). Lineage (NCBI taxonomy): Eukaryota > Metazoa > Chordata > Mammalia > Rodentia > Sciuridae > Marmota > Marmota marmota. The sequence continues at coordinate 53,421,412 of NW_026000229.1, forward strand.
CTAGAAGATTATATTCTTTCTTCTGCCAGGCAGACAGAGATAAAGCGGTGTGGGGAGGGTAACTGAGCATGTTAATCTCATCACAGAATGATCTGATTTGAGACTGGATTGCAGATTCGGCAAGATTCAGTCTCTGTTTTCTTCCTATTTCTAAACATAGTTCTTCAAACACTTCAACTAAAATCCTGGTGTGTTCACCAAGGCCATTCCTGTATGTTGTTTTTGAAGCCAGTCCTTTGTTTCCTTTTATTTGAGACCAATAAAAGCTCTGCTCCGCTTTCAAGACTTTTTTGATTTACTTTTTTCACCTTCAACCTCATGAAGCTTCAGAATTTGCAAATGTATTACCAGAAAGGGTGGAAAAGAAATTTTAGATATAAAATGCTTCCATTTTGTCATTCCAATTCTGTGGGATCACCAAAAGCTTTACTGATTTCTTGTTCCTCAATACTGTGCTTAAATACTTAGACAAAGCCCAGATGTCCAGCTTTTTGCCTATGTTCAGTAACTGCAAAAGACCCACAGGATAAAGCAACTGCACATTTGACGTATCTCCCCTCTATAGAATCTTACTCCCATAGTCTTCGTTATTTTAGCAGCTCTCTAGTGCCTTTAAATATATGATTCAGGATGAAGAATTTTAAAGGTGCATAGGATTTATGTAACATGTCAGCAGTAGGTACTGCAATTATATTGTGATTTTTTTCCTGCTTATTTACACTTAACCATCAATGATCATTATAAGCTTTTGTGTTTTAAAATATTTTTTCTTTATTAATGAGATAACATTATTTGAAAATTAAAGCTAAGTACAGAACTTCATAAAAAGCTCAAAATTAGAAGTGAACGTCTATGTGAAGGTCAGTGAAGTACCATCAAACTTGACACTGGGAATCCAAAAAAGCTTATCAGAGACTCTACTGAGTAATACTTTTTAAATTCTTGAATTTTAAAGCAAATATCCTCAAATGTTTATTTATTTTAAAAGTATCAATCTATTAAATATTCCTGATTTGAATTTGTTACCTTTCTGACCCCCTCCCCCCATCACCAACCCACAGGAAGTACCTTATGATTTTTTACGGACAATTCTTTCAATAGGTTTAGGGGATTTCAGGGTTGGTCAAGGAAAACCATATGATCATGAAGTAGCAGTAGCATGCAGGCGCTTTGCTTCAATGAGCTTGCACATGGAGAAAGTCCCAGCCAGCAGATCATTCAGAGACTAGAGCTGGGGTTAGGAGTAGAAAGAAAAAGAGGATAAGGGAATTTCTCCCAGAGAGGAGAACCAGAGAGGGTTTTGTGGGTCTACCTGATGTCTGCTCAGCAGCCTGATGGGGGTCTCTGGGTCAGAGGGCTGCAAAGACAGCAGTTGCTTGAGGGGTTTTTTAGCTACAGAGTTGTATTATCCGTGGCTAACAGGTATTGGGTGCAGTTTCAAAGTATGTGTAAAGCATGCAAGTTCCTAACGCCTGAATATCTGCTTCACTGAGCTGTATCTAAAACAACTGGAAGTATAAAAATTACAGTTTGGCACTGCTGAGTTTTTGAGCAAACTATTAGAACTATTAGTCAACTCAGCATGAAAGCAAAGGTCTTCCTCCCTGGGCCTCTGTGTGGACACTCATCTTAACTTCACATGATGGCTTTTCAGTTTCTTAATTTTCCTTGAAGTTTTGCCCCTGCTTATTCTCAAAGCCATATGTATTCTATTGTATTCCTCTCTGTAATCTTGCTTCAGATGGGTCTGCAGATAAATATTGAATAATTTAATGTCTGATAATTTAAAATATTTCCCCTTTATGTCATGCTCTCATAAGCACAGCATAGTTTAATTGAATTATGTGACAAATCACAATGTGTTTATTATGTTGTTTGGCTCTGGTCATTTCTTTTTTTACTTCTAAATCCATATTATTTCAGTTATACCTTCTCACACTTGCAGATTGCAGTCATGAAAAATAAATGACAGGAACTAAAGGGATCTGTAAAAGTTATAGTAGTTGCTGTGTTAAGATGATTAAATTCCAGATGATTTTATTCCTTTTATGCAGAGTTCTCCCAAGATTTTTAATAACAAAAGCAATGCAATTATAGAGTTTTAGAATGTTAAATTCAGACATGCAGATAAGTGGCACAATGAAGTGGACAGTCTTTTTGTTAAAATAAGTCTCATTTGAAAGGATTTTGTGTTACATACTTTTCCTCTCCCATTTTAAAGTTTTCCTAGCAATAGTAACAATAAATAAAATGACCTCATTGCAAAATTTATATGTTTTACAGTGTTCAAAATAAAAACTGGGGAAGGGAATTTTTCAAACTCCAGATGTGCTCTAAAGAAACGAAGATGACAAACATTTGTATTTAAATTACATTCTTTCCTTAAAAGTCATGAGGGCTTTAAATATGCTGTATCTTAGTTTCTAATTTTAGGACCATATTCTAAAAGGAGGCATATTTCTAGATAGTAATGACTGGAAAAAAATATTAGGGGGGAAGTCACCATTTGACTATTCCATGTTATTTGCTTCCTGTCTTTAATTTCAAATCCTATGAAAGAGAATCGGCACATGATTTACACAATCTTATTTCTCTAGGGTCTTGCCTGCATTGCCTTTCTATTTAATTTGATAACAAACTTTTTGCAAGAAGTAGAAATAAAGCTAAGTAAGAACACATCTGAAACAGAAGCTGGAGAAGAAAGAAAAAAGTCAGGCCTTGGTAAAAGTTTGAGAATAGAAAAGAGTAAAATCAGTTGCTTCTTCATAAACCTCTTATGTGGGTTACATTTCATTGAAATACATTTATTTTAAATTAGTATTGTCATTTTAAAATATTTTGAAAATATAATGCAAAACTCCACCTTAAACACCAACCTTCCTCATATCAGACTCACTCCTGTTTGGATTTGCATTGGCATTTATATATAATAGAAGCTTATTCTGAAGGCTGTGTTTCCATTTTCCCCCATCATGTACTTCAGTAAAGGTAGATATACACGCATGTGAATCTGTGGGGCTATTTTCATTAGATTCTATTCTTGTACACATTATTTCTTTTACATATTATATCTAACTCCCCTTTTTTTAAAAAAAAACTGTATACATTTTTGACATCTATTAAACAAAAAGCATATTAATTAAATATAAATGTGATTGTGATCTGAGGGATTTATTTAGGAAGTTATGGTCCCTATACTACAACAGTATTTGGGGGGGGGGGCGGATAGGAGGGATGAGGAAACCTGGTATTTGACTTTATTTGGTGTAAGCTTTTTTTAAAAAGGCCAAAAATTCTCTACATAGTGAGCTATGGATATAGATATGTGTATTTCTACCTTTAGTAGACAAATGTAAGAGCCAAAGATCATCTGTGTAGATTACAGAAAGATCCCCCATCTCCTGCATTCAAAGGAAATAGCTGAGCAAGAGCCTAAAAACCAAGCACTTAGAATCACAGAGGTCTAGAAATCTGTGAGTGATCAGTCAAGGCAAATCTATTATGCAAACACTGGGGCTTTAGACAGCATCATCCAGAAGCATAGGAAAAGAAAATTCCATGTTTGGGATACTCCTAAGGATATTTATTCTGCATCTGCGTCTCCATCTCTGGACCATCTGGGCTGACGGAAATGTCCCATCTTTCCCTAGGAAGAGTATGCACTTGTGCTGTGCTAAAATGCTGCAGAAATCTCTTATTTTCTGACAAGGCAGCAGACACTCTTCTCAGAACATCCCTCACCTCCAATCCTAGCTGCCAGGTCAACCATTAAAGTTAAATCTTTGCATAACCTATCAAGATCCCATATAACAAAGAATTGTAAGAATTCATTGATCTGTACTTGAAAATAGAGTTTGATCCAGCCACATAGAATATAAAACTGCCCATGCAAGAAATCATTGGCTTGGTAGTACCTGCTCAGGACATGGTATTTAACACCCTAAGAAAGGAATGTAGAGGATGGAGCAAATGTGCTACTGGGGTAGCTCTTGGAAACAAGGAAAAGGAGTGGTAAGCACATGAGAAATGAAAATGCTTGAGTTGGCCCACTAGTGGGTAGGGAAAGGTAAAGGAAGGAATGAAGAGGTGGAGTGGAGTGGGAATGCTGGGATGGATACATAAGGCCAGAGACCAACCAGAGAATTATGCTCCATGTTCACTCCTGGCCACTCACTGCAAGTTCCTTTTATATTTCTGTATGTCTCTATTATGTAGCTCTAAGTGCATTTCTTTGATAATTGTGAGCTATCACATAAAACAACAGCATGGACCCCTTTTTTGTCCTTTTACCTCAGTGAAATGTGGACCCCTAAACCAAAAAGTAAATGTCTGCACTTTTAATTTAGTGGAATCATTCTTGTGTCCTCTAGAGGGAATGCTCCTTCTTTGGAATGCTCCACAAAATAAAATATTTTGTGGGTAGATGCTTCCATAGAGTTTTGAGAAACATCACCTCCTTTCCTTCAAGTCAAGTCTTCAGTATCTGAGATAAATAACAGTGTTAGGTTTTGAATTACAGCACAACACGTCAACTTTATAAAAGTGTGTGTTGACAGCTAGGAAGCTTGGGCTTCCATAAATAATTTTCAACTAGTTGCTTCTGGGTGAGGGATACATGAAAATACAATCACTTCCCATCAGAATCAATCCAATGCCATTTTTTTAAAACTGGGAAGCATTTTTTAAACTGGGAGATCCATGTATTTACAGCTAAGTGCCAAGTTTTCCAGAGGTGGTGATGTGTGGTAATTTAATGGAGTTATTCAGTGTTATAGTTTGGATCTAGAATTTTACCCAAAGGCCCATGTGTTAGAAGCTTGGTCCACATTTTGTAGCAATACTGGAAGGTGGTAAAACCTTTAAGAGATGGGGCCTGGTGGAAAGCAGTAGGTCATTGAGGGCGTGTTCTTGAAGGAGATTTTGAAACCCCAGCCCCTTCCCTGCTGCCATGAGGTGAACAGCTTTGCTCCATTATATACACCTGCCATGATGCACTGCCTCACTACAAGTCCTAAAGCAACAGAGCCAACCAACCATGAACTGAAACTTCTGAAACTATGAGCCAAAATAAACCTTTCCTCCTTATAAGTTTTTTTTTTTTTTTTTATCTCATGTATTCTGTCACAGTGACAGAAAGCCAAACCAACACAATGTTGACTGTGGCATAAAAGAAAAAGTGAAAAAAATCAAGCAGAAATTCAGGCTGTTTATTGTGTGCTAAAAAGTTTCTGCTTTCTCTATGACAGAATGTAATAATGCCACTGGGTATTGGGCAAGGTCCCTTTCAGTGAGGTATGATTTATCCAAAATTTGTCCCCTACAGACTGCATCTCAGAAAAGGAATAAATCCTATACAGAGCTCCATGGACTGCTTTAAGTGCTTAGACGTCTCTTAACTGAGACTTTGTTGGGGTAAGTCTAATCAGATAACAGAAGTGATCTTTGGGGCCTCCAGGCACATTGTCAATTTTCAGGCAGAAACGGTTCCCACCTGACCCTGTCCTATCCGCCTTTTCTTCCTGACCCAAAGGCACGTACAAAACCGTGGCCCTCTTCCATCTCAAGCAGTATGTTGCCATAGATACAGGTTTTGTCTTGTTAGTTTCATTTTTTTAAGCTCTGTTGTTATTTTATTTTATTAAAATAATTTCCAATCAACTGAAATCATGTGAATCTGGGCTCTTCTTTTCTCATGCCTGGGGGCCATCCTACTTGGTAGTTCACAAAGCCCACACTTTGAGGAGCATTGTATGTTCTCCTAGGAGCAGCCACTTAAAGGGTAGATGTAATATCTAAAAAGAAATCAATTGTCTTTTTTTAGATAGTGTATGTCTCTTTTAAAGACTAGCCTTATAAAGTAGTCCTTAATGTCAGGCTTTCCTCCTGCAGCCCATCTGGTGCACGTAAGGACAGTGCCCTGCAACTCACAATGTATAGAATTGTGGCTTTATTTGGCCACACACCTTGGCGGTTGCATCCTCATACTGTCAAACACAGCTCCTTTTACTATCAAAAATGCCCATAGTTCTTCCCAGAGATCCATGCTGGTGCTAGACAGGCCATAAATGATCAATCTCTGAATTTGGGGGTCAAGGTTGAATATATCCATTCTCTCACAACTTTGATGATATTTTTCCACATCCTCTTACCATCAAATTTTGGTGCTAGAAAGTCCAGGGCCAGGTGATTTTTATTGTTTGATGGTAATTTTTCTCTCCCTCTATCTTGCTTTTAGATTTTTAAAATTTTTTATTTATTTTTTTTTTAATTTCACATTGTGATCCATCATAAGGGAAGCTTGTTTTTTATGATATCGAGGCCTTTGTGATCTATTCAATATGAAGAGTAGTATCATTCATCTCTGGGAAAACATACTTTATTGTTTTTTGATATTGAAATTTCCATTATGGAGATAAAAGTCTTCCTAGAAAGTTCCTCTAGGTATTTTCTCTAAGAAATATGAGCCTTTGTCTTTTTGTCTACTTTATTGAATATTTTGTTGGATTCACCTTTCAACCATTCTATTAAATCTATTTATTTAAGGGTAAAGATAAGAGTTTTAAGGTCCATAGTTTTATTAAATATATTTTTAGATGTTGTTGGACCTTTATTTTATTCATTTATTTATATGCAGTGCTGAGAATTGAACCCAGTGCCTCACACATGCTAAGCAATCTCTCTCTACCACTGAGTCACAACCCCAGCCATGTCTGTAGTTTTTTAACAATCAAATTATTTGTTTTTACTATCATTTAGTTCTTATTTGAAAGAGCTTCATAAAGACCTCTGAGGATAACAATTGGGTTCTCTTCTGTTCCATGTGCTCTCTCTATTTCCCTCAGGTCCATTTCTTTTCCTGTTTATTTTGGTCTTTCACTTTGGAGACTAACCTTAAGACTAATGTAGTCTTAAGATGTATATTAATATTTGAGAACATATGTGGAAAAATCCTTAGCAACTCACAGACTTTGTTTTTTAGGAGCATTTAGAAAGTCCCTAACACCAGAATGTGGACAACTTTGCCTCTGGGGCACTCAATTTCCTGAGAGCGGCACTTTTTGGTTTGGGGTCTGAGGAATATAGTGGCTACAGGGGCTGGAGAAGACATGGGGGTAGTAACAGTTCTATATATAAACTCTTAATTAATGCCTGGGTTTTTTAAAAAATATATTTACTGTTTAGTGTAGTTGGACACAATAATCTTTATTTTATTTTTATGTGGTGCTGAGGATCGAACCAGGGCCTTGCACATGCTAGACGAGAGCTCTACTGCTGAGCCACAACCTCAGCCCAATGCCTGGGTTTTTAGCATCACATCTCATTTAATTCCCATGCTATGGCTTCGAAGCCTCGAATCTCTTTGAAGCTGACTCCATGACCATCTGTGTGTACAAAGCTCTAGTTTTCTCTTGCAGTTCCATCATTTATCACTCCTGTTTACTTACTGTCTCCCAGAAATGTATTGAAATCTCTTGTCTGCTGATGGCTTCCCTCCAATTTTCTTCATTAATCTAATTTTCCTGAATTGAGTATTGGAAGAGAGAGGAACATGTGTAATAAGTCTGCCACTTATGCCATTATGTATTTTAAATCATCTTTGGTATGTACAAAATTTATTTGGTTTTATATAATCATTTTTGTCTTACCATAATAGTCATATGGTTGTTACCTACTTGATTTAATGTTTAAGTTGTTTCTTAGTTTTTTAAAAGTTTCTGGGTAAATGATAATATTTTGACATATCCTTTTTAAATTTATTGCTCTTCCTTCTTTATCTTAATTGCATTAAAACTCCTTCAGTGTAATGTGTAAGTGATAATTAAAGGTAACATTTTTCCCTAACATAGATGAGAATATTTCTGGCTATAAATATTTCTGAAAGATATTCTATCAAGCAATGGAATTTTCCATCTCTTTCTAGCTTATGAAATGTTTTCTCAGAAACAGATGCCCAATTTCAGCAGATGGTATTTGGCTGAGGATCATTTTTCGAAATGACAATAGATATTTTTAAATGGAACTTTTATGTCATTTATATTTGCCATTTTAATTTCATATTTTATTTATTCTCTGTTTTTCTGGATGAATTACTCTAGATATTCTTCTAATCTGTTTCCAGCTCCATCCATTCTAGTCCTTAATAAATATTTCATAGAAGTATACCAATAGCTTGATCTTATTTTATACTTTCAAATAAAATAATAAATTTACATTATTAACTTTCTCTGTTTTTTGAATCAATTCTGTTGCTGTGGTGACCATCTGTTCTGAATGGGTGCGCTTAGCCACTTTTTTGGAGCTTTTAAAAATTTCAGTGAGAATTTTATACTGTTTACTATGCTCTACATACAAATAGATAACCAAGAAAACAAAGATATAAGGGGGATTCATATATCATTTATCCTCCTTACAGAACAGGCAATAATTCTTAATCAGCTTGATTTTAATCATGTACTTAATAAGTTTTCTTCGTCTGCCTATATTTATAAGTGAAAGTCTTATTCATATATTTTTGAGATGTTCCATGAGCACCATAAGTATTCATTTATTCATCTATTTAGCATTTTTGTTCTTGTGTTCCAGATTCGGAGCCTGTGTGTTCACTCTTTCCCATCCTTAATCCCAACTGGTAGTGGGCTAACCAAGTATCAGGGAGGCACAGATAAATTCATGCCTTTGCATTATGATCATCAACCTTGTGAACGAGGGAAACACATTAGGAGATGGCAGAATAACAAGCTAGAAGCCTGAAAGCCCTGACATTTCATCCTGGCCTCTACTGTTGATGCTACCATGTAAGAAACGTACTCTTTTGTCTTGTTGGGAAGTTGGTTTCTGAACTGGCTTGTACCTATAAACTTTGTTTTTACATATTGCTAGCACTTATTTATGTTAAGTTGTTCACTGTGCTTGTTAAATTTTCCAGGTCATTTAAATCTAATCAACTCTATGGCACTTTTCTTCTGCAAATCGATAAACCATTCCACCACTCACCATGAATTAATTTCATTAGTCTGAAAACCAAGAAGAAATGTCATTAGGAAATGCCCAGTGTTGAATTTTTAAATGATAGAGTGTGTGCTTGAAGCCCAGAATCAACAAATACAGGGGACAAGGACAGCCTCAAGGGGATAATTGTTCTCACTTCTTCCCCCTTCTTCCCCCTACCCTTCTTCTCTTTCATCTTTGCCTTTGCTTCATGGGATGGATGATTCTTGGTAGTTCTTGTCCACAGACTCTAAGAGTGAGTGTGAGCACCAGAGACAGAGTCAGAGAAGTCCTATGAGAGCCAAGGGTACCAGAGCAGCAGAATGGACAGAGCTGAAAAGAGGACCAGAGAACTAGGATAGAGGTCATCGATGGTGGTCCACTGGGTACTAGCATTCGATTTACCTGGGGCTCTTTTTAAAAATGCAGATTTCTGGAGCCTACACTAGACACACTGCATCAAAATCTCTGGTAGCTTACTCAAAGGAATGTAAATATTTAACAAGCTTCACGTATGAACCTCATGACTCAAGTGCGGCCCTCACATCAGCAGCAGTAGCAGCATTGTGAGAAATCCTAACCTCAGGCAGACACCAGACTTATGCAGTAAGAATCTGCTTTTTATCAAGATTCTGAGGTGATTCCTATGCATACCAGAAGTTGAGGATTACTATTTTCTGATTCAATGCAGCAGCAGAAGGCTTTGGGCTGAGAATTTCAACAATGTAAATGTAGCAATAGAAAGAGCTGCTGCCCAAAGAGGGGCCTGCCTGTATTTATCAAATCTTCCAGTTACTTGTCTCCTTAAAAGGTATTTGGAAGTAGTTCTCATTGATTTTGCTTGTTTGCTTGTTTGTTTGTTGGACTGAGCAAATCCTTGGATTCTTAGGGATAATTTGAGAGAGGTGAACCCCTGAGAGACAAAAGTACTTCCCAGCCATCATAAACTCTTTCAGGATAAGACTAATGTTTTACCTCTGGCACAAAACTTAAGATGGCTCCAAAAACCTTAGTCATCAAAATATTTTAGTGCAATATTTATAAAAATAAAAGAATTCTAGGCAAAAAAAAAATCCATGGTCAACATTAATATCAAATTTTTAAATAAAGACAATCATCACTGCTGATTTTACCTATTGCTTCAGACTTCAATATGGCTCTGAATGGCACTGGTACTAATTCTGTGTTTAAATTTTTGAAATTCTATACATCATAAATCTATTTGTATTTTAAGGTATCACATTAAACTATTATGCATCTTAATTACTGGGTTATTTGATACATGTCTCCTTAAAATTTTGCAATCAAGGCAAGAACCTCATTGCTCTCAGCCTAGACCCTGGCCTCTTCTTCTTCCTCAGAGTGCACAGCACACAGATTCACAGAATCATAATCATGTACTTCACTCCATGAATCTGATCCAGAATCATAGATTTTAATAGGCATTTTCAATTCACTCAACCAATTTTACCTTTCCTTGATTTTAAGACAGAGCACAGTGTAATGGTTGATTAAGGCTCTGGTCACTAATTGTTTGGTTCCAAATATGGCTCCATCACTTACGGTGACCTTGGGCAAGGTGTTTACCCTCTCTCAGTCACTGTTTGCTCACCACCACTAAAAGAAAGGAAACAGAAATACCTCAGAACTGGTGTTATATAACATGGAAAGTGTGTATCCTAGTACCTGACCCTTAGTAATCAACAAGTATTACCTCTGTTATTATAATTGCTATTTTTATTATTGTCCTCAAGCCTGATGAGATTTTGCCTTGCAAATCTTTTTGACAAGGTTATGGACCTTGTCAAACTGTTTTCTCTTTAGTTTTCATTCTGAAGCTATACTTAAAGTCACTTAATTTTTCATGGCTTCTTCCCAAAAACACAACTTTCTTGGCAAAAAGGTGAAGTTCTACATACTAACAACTATTAACAGTTATCACTCTGAAAGTTCCTGCTAATTCTTTAAAGAACCCATCTTTTCTTTTTATTTATTTTTGGGGGGGTACTGGGGTTGAACTCAGGAGCACTCAACCACTGAGCCACATCCCCAGCCCTATTTTGTATTTTATTTAGAGATGGAGTCTCACTGAGTTGCTTAGCACCTTGCTTTTGCTGAGGATGGTTTTGAACTCTTGATCCTCCTGCCTCAGTCTCCCAAGCTGCTGGGATTACAGGCATGCACCACCACGCCCAGCTCTTTTCTTCTTTTTTAAAAGAAACTTTTTAGTATGGAAATGTTTAAATACACAGAAAAAGTAAAGAGAATAATACCCTGAGTTTCCCTGTAGCACTCATCTTCAATAGTTAGCACCACTTTCTTAGTCATCTTCCCTCCCCTTCCACACACACACACACACACACACTTTTTTAAAAAATATTTTTAAAAATCTAGATACCATCTCACTTCACCCATAAACACTTTCATATCGAAAAAAATTTGAACCTAAAATCCTCAAAAAATATGTTTTGTTAGTGCATTGTACGTAAGAGTGTGATTTATTGTGACACAGTCATATATGCCTATAATATCATTTGATCAATTTCATTCCCCAGTAAATCCCCTTTCCCTTTCTTCCATCTTCCACCTGATTCCATTCCTCATCTCTGCTGGTCTCCCTTTTTCTAATGAAGACTATTACACAATCCTAGTGAAGTATGAGGTAGCTCAGATTTTACTTTTCTCACATGGTAATGACATAGAATGGAGGTACAGAAAACAACTGGATTCTTTTTTCCAAGGTACAGCAATTTCAAAATTGGGTCATAAACTAGAACCTACGTCAGAGGTGACCTGAATGAGGTGCCAGTGACACTAGAAGGCCTTTACATGGATATTTTGTGGTCTCAGTTTATTCGAACGCCTTACCAGAAACAGATGTATCTCATTTTGAGAAGGATATCATTTGTCACTATAATCAACAGTCTGTCATGTGGGGAAGGTATATCGTGAAGATTACTCGAAGAGCTCTGCATACAAATAAAATAATGTGGGGCCAGATGAAATATTTCTATATACAAGTACAAAAGGAGGGAACACACAGACATTTCTAAAGGGAATGAGAGGATCGAGCAGGAGTGTGACTACTCTGGCTGTGGCATCTGGCCACTTTAGTCACTCTCTCCTCTAAACCAAGATGCCAACTCTGTGCATTATGGAATCTTGTGGAACACTGCTTTTGATCAGTTTTGTGGCAACCTGCTATTAAAATCCTTCTCCCATCCACCCCACCCATCAGTGGGCCATGACACACACACAGCCTGACAGAGAAACACATTCCCATCCTGCACCATCAGCCTTGGGGAACTGAAAATAAAATTCTTGACAATATGAGGTATTTTACTAAAAGCCAATAAAAACTTTGAATTTCACAAGTACTTCTTGCTTTTCAGCTTTTAAAGTATAAGATTTTGGGTTTTTTAATATAAAATTTGGAGGCATATCAGTCAATTGAGACATAGTCAATATTACATCATAAAACACATATACATACACACACCCACACACACTTGAAAACTGAGTTGAAAATGAATACTGAACTATAATCCCAAGAAAATGAAATAAGAGCTAAATGAATAAAACTATAAAACTCTGATCAAAAATTCAAAGAAAATCCAAATAAGTGGAGAGATATTCCATTTCCCTGTTCATGAATAGGAATACTTGAAATTGTTAAGATGGCAATTCTTTCCAACTACAGATTTTCCTTGTCTTACAATGGAATTGCATCTCAATAAGTACATCATTAACTGAAAATATTTTAAGTTGAAAATTGCATTTAATAGTCTAACCTATGGAACATCCTAGCTTAGCAACATAATACACTACAGAATGTGGCTAATTTTCCCAGATGATGGGTGGCTGAGTGGGTGACAAGTGCCCTGCCTCACTGCTGCAGCCCAGCACTGGGAGAGAGCACCACACTTCATATCATTAGCTCAGGGAAAGGTCAAAATTCTAAATTCAAAGTATGGGTTTTAATGAATGCATACCACTTTTGTACGATTGCAAAGTCAAATAACTTTGAGTCAAACTATAATTCAGAGGCTATTTTTGTTAGCTTTTTCTCTGCTACAACTAAAAGATTTGACCAGAACAATTTTAGGGGATGAAAAGTTTATTTGGAGTCTCACAATTTCAGAGGCCTCAGTCCATATTCAGCTGGCTCCATTCCTCAGGGCTCAAGGTAAGACTGAACATCATGGCTAAAGAGTGTGGCAGAGGGAAGCAGCTCACATGATAATCAGAAAGGAGAGAGAGGCTCCACTCTCCAGATATAAAAAGGCATGTCTCCAATTATCCACCTTCTCCAGCCACCCCCACTACAGCTTTCAATTACCACTCAGTTAATCCCATCATATCTTCTCTAAACCTTCTTGTGTTTTCATGAGCTTTTGGGGGACACCTCACATCCAAACCATAACAGAGGCCTTCTATAGGCCTGTAGATTCAATGAAATACCAAAGTCCACCAAGCTATTTTGTAGCTATGGGTAAACTGATTCTATAGCTCCTATGGAAAAGCAAAAGATACAGAGTAGCCAACACAATATCAAATAAAAACAAAAAGAACTGACAGTCCAACTTTAAGATACACTATAAGGCTACAGTAACAAAGACAGCTGACAGAAGACTAAATAAACAGATCAATGAAACAGAAGGGAGAGCCCTAAAATAGACCTACAGGAATATAGCCAACTGATCTTTGACACAGAGCAAAGCAATTCAATGAAAGGGAAAAGGAGATTTTTTTTTTACAAATGGTGCTGGAACAACTGGACACTCACATGCAAAGAATTTAGACATAGTCCTTAACATCTTTTACCAAGAAATAAATTCAAAATGGATCAGAGACCTAAATGAAAAATGCAAAACACAATACAACTTCTAGAAGATAATTCAGGAGAAAATACTAGATTGGGGCAATTTATATATACAACATTAAAAGCACAATCCAGCTAAATAAAAATTGAATACATTGTATTTCTTTAAAACTAAAAACTGCCTTTCTGCAGCAGTATGGAGATTCCTTGGAAAATTGGGAATAGAATCACCATTTGACCCAGCTATCCCTCTCCTCAGTCTATACCCTAAGGACTTAAAAACAGCATACTACAGGGACACAGCCACATCAATGTTTATAGCAGCACAATTCACAATAGCTAAACTGTGGAACCAACCCAGATGCCCTTCAATAGATGAATGGATAAAAAATATATGGCATATATGCACAATGGAATATTACCCAGCAGTAAAAGAAAATAAGATCATGGCATTTGCAGGTAAATGGATGGAGTTAGAAAAGATAATACTAAGTGAAGTTAGCCAATCCCCAAAAACCAAATGCTGAATGCTTTCTTTGATATAAGGAAGCTGATTCATAGTGGGATAGGAAGTGGGAGCATGGGAAGAACAGATGAACTCTAGAAAGAGCAGAGGGGTTGGAGGGGAGGGAGGGGACATAGGGTTATAAATAATGGTGGAATGTGATGATCATTACTATCCAAAGTACATGTATGAAGACACAAATTGGTGTGAATATACTATGTATACAACCAAAGACATGAAAAATTGTACTCTATATGTGTAATAAAAATTGTAATGCATTCAGCTGTCATATATAAATAAAAATTTTTTAAAAAATATGAAAAAACTGCCTTTCTGCACAAGACACTCTACAAAGAATGAAAAGACACCACAGACTGGGAGAGAATATGTGCAAAATGCTTATCCAATAACTAGCCTTCTTGCTGTTCCTTCCTCCTGTGCCTTCACTCGTCCCTCTCCCTGAAGTGATCTCCCCAGAACACACCTCAGCTGCCTCCTCTACTTGCTCCAAATCTATGCATAATGTCATTTTACATAGACCACATTGAACAGTGTATTTTCAATATTTCCCTTCTCTTCTTTTTTTGATCTAGAGCATTTATAATCTGCTAAAATACCAATTATGCTTGCTTATTTATTTAATTATTTATTTACTGTCAGTCTCTCTTCCCCAAAACGTCAATTCATGAAGACAGGGATTTTAACTGTTTGATCACTTCTGTATTTCTAACACCTAAAATCTGCCTGAAACATAATAAGCATTCAATAAGTATTTGGTGAATGAATAGCAATGCCTTCTAAGAACAACTTCTTGAGGTTTCTGTACTAACACCCATAATAAATCTGTGCTGCTTTCTAGATTACTTTTTCATGGTTTTCATAGACAGGGAACTATTTTGGGTCCCACTTTCTAATGGAAAGGTTTCTAAATATGTAGTGCACTGCTGTGGGATATAGAGAATGACAGACATGGCCTCTGATGCTATTGAATAATTTTTGAGGACTCACAAGATGGATATCGTAACCCCACAAATAATAATCTCATTCCAAGAACAATTGTTAAATTTAACATTCTTTTCTCATTTTCATTTGTGGGAGAGGTGTCTGGTTTTCTTGAAGTGGGACTTCATTCATGCAGTTGTTTTATATCTTCCATACCAGATTTAAGGTGAAAAGTCAAAGACACTAATTTATTTATTACCTTTTAAAAATCATTGTGCATTGACAGTGTTATTTAATATAAAAGCACAAAGGAGCTTTAACCGTGCTAAAGTTTCAGACAGTAACTGCCTCCATCAGTCAAGTTCATACTGACACCTAGAGACCAAATTCTGGCACTACACAGGGCTATTACAAATCAGAGTAGTTAGTGCCATCAGCAATCTTTAAAGTAAGAAAAAAAAAAATCTGAAATGTTTAAAAATACCAAAAACAGAGAAAAAATATAGTTTTGAATTTTTCTGTGCCTACTACATAGAATTATGTAAGTGTGAATTTCACACTTAAGTGTGAATCTAGGAAATTAATAACTGTTGGCACAAATGTTGAGTGACCAATAGATGCCAGTTTATCCTACTGCAGAAGTTCTCTAGGAAGGATCATGCACAGGATCAAAGGAGATTCCAGTGAACATTCGGAGTATTTCCTACAGGAAAGATACATATCTTCCTAAGTTATAAACACTAAAAATATAAAATAAAAAATGTTTCTTACAGGGAAAGCTACTGGAGAAGCCCAGAGAGTCTCAGAAATAATGTTAAAACTAAGTCTAAGTACTTTTAAAATACAGTACTTTGTTGGGTCAAATGATTGGACCTAAACCTATTCCAGCAAATACCGATGAACCAAGGCCTACATTTGTGAAGGTATTCAAAATATGGATCTCCAAATGGAATATGCTGATGATACTTAAATATCTGCATCATATATTTTAAGTTTTTCATCTAATGTTTTTGCAAATGTTTCCACTATCTTTTAAGTAGCATAATTATATTGCACCATATTCTTTCATTAAATCATTAATTTGTTAAGTATATACACACTACACTTTAATTAGAGATTTTTGGCATTACAGTTTTGTTTTTTTTTTTTCTTTTTAAATAAACTAAGCATCTCCAGAGATAGAAGGAACCCAGGTCTCTATTGCCCTTTTAAATGTCCAAGATGAATAGCTCTTAAATTCCACAACTGCACTTGACACATGGAGCCAAAACAGTGCTGATTTTTGGTC
The DNA here is from genome assembly GCF_001458135.2 of Marmota marmota marmota. Lineage (NCBI taxonomy): Eukaryota > Metazoa > Chordata > Mammalia > Rodentia > Sciuridae > Marmota > Marmota marmota. The sequence continues at coordinate 53,437,957 of NW_026000229.1, forward strand.
TAAGTATGCTCTTCTCAAACTCAGTTTTTTTACTCTAAGGAGTAGTTCCCTAAAGGATTGATAGGATTTTATTAAGTCAAATAATTTCAAAAGCTGAAGGTGTGGCCAAAAATAATATCTAAGAAATTAGAAGAGACTTTGCTTTTGGAAGGTGAATGACTAAGTAATGAACTTTACTCAGAGCATTTGGGCTAATGTGGTTCCTGTACATGGCTAAAGAGTCTTTGCTAACTTCAGTGTCTCTCAATGATAGAATACTCCTAATAATGAGGCTATGCTTTTTATAGAAAGATAAAAAATAATTTGTTATATTAAGAATGTGACATTTCAATTTTCCCCTCAAAAGAGGGGAAATTGATGGAATTTTCAATCAAATTTATCATAGGACTGGCAAATGTCAGTAAGCACAATGCTTTCTCTGGTCCTCTTCCTAGCCATAGATCATAAACTATTGGGGTACTTCTCACTCATTGTCTCTCCATGTTTTATTTTATTACAAACTCACCAACTCAATCTGTTGATGATAACAGTCTGGCTAGACCCAGTGTCTATCTACCAGCATGGGAGAAAAAAAAAAAGATCCATTAGGACCAAGATTGTCTGCTTCTCATTATTTCACTATAAGCTGTTTCTGTGAAGCAAGTGAAGAAACTCATTTCAAAGCCCTTTATATCTCTTCTCCTGAGCAATATGTCTGTTATCACCATTATTACTTACATGAGAAGCAAATGTATTATGGTGGTAGATGGAGTAGAAATTATAAAAGCTGGAAAGCTTAGTCATCCTTGACTCCTTATATTTCTTCACCCAACTTTCCCCCCCCCTTTTCCCCCCACCATGATAACTGTATCCAACTCACTCACTCACTCTATCTATCTATCTATCTATCTATCTAATTTTCCCCAAGTCTTTCTTCATAAAAGCACACAAATATTCAATATTCCAAGATCATCATGCTGTCACTGGCTAACTAAGGTCCTTATATGTATTTTTTAAGTCCAAAGGGGCAAATGAGAGAGTATATACCCAAACCCAGAGAAAGTAGTTGTAGGAGAGGACCACAGGAAGATGTTTTAATAAAAGACTTCAGCTGGCCCATGTAGACCAAGTAGGCAAAACTGAGGATCAAACACTGAAATATCACTCTCTCCACTCTGTCTGAACTGCTTCCAGTGATTCCCATTCACCAAAGCAAAATGGAAGCAAAGGGCAGGGAAGTAGACACTGGGTGCAGTTTCCCAGCTCAGTGTGCTAGAGAGCAGAGCAGGTAGAGGAATGGTGAAGGGCGGAACAGGAAAGGCCAACAGAAACTAGAACCAATGCATGTGAAGCACTTAATACTTCCCTTTTAGGATGTGGAATTCTTTGCTCCTTCAGTGATAACAAGGATAAAGGGGACAAAATAAAAACTAGAGTTTTCTGTAGAGCCATTGAGCAGTGGACACAAAGAAGCCATGACGAATGAATGCACAAGAAGAAGGAACCTTTTACAGGACCCAGAGCTCCACGGCAGCTCACCCTTAAGGCCAATGTAGACGACTGTCTGAAGACAGGACCTGCTAGAGATGAAGAGGCTCCAGTGATGGAGAGAACAACTGAACCTTAAATATCAATCCGAGTTAGTGGGACTAATCTGAGCAGTCCAGCCCCAGGCCAAGATGCTATGTGTGATCTTTCGGGCCTGACCATAGGCAATTACAGGGCTTTGCCTGGCAGCCCTTACAAGGGGGAGCTGCCCACCCCCACCAGTCTTGGAGAACAGCCAGTGAATTACAGTCTCTGAGGGGTTGCAGAATAGAACTCTGCCCACTCCCTCTTGTGCCAGCCATGCCCATTCACCTATTTATATTTCTAACCCAGGTGCCTCCATTCAATGGGGCTTGAGGCTGAAGGGAATGGAAGATATTCCATGTTAATGGTAACCAAAAGTGAACAAGGCTACACTTATATCTGATAAAACAGCATTCAAGTGAAAAACTGTCACAAGCAATAAAGAAGGTCATTATTTAATGATAAGAGGGCCAATTCATCAAGAGAACAGAACAATTATACCTACACCCAAAATTTGAGCACTTGAATACCTAAAGCAAATATTAATGGATATAAAGGGAGAAAAGATAGCAATAATAGTAGGGGACTTTAATTCCCCTATTATTGATATGTTCACTTTCAACAGTGGACATATTAAGAAGACAGCAAATTAATAAGGAAATACTGAACTTGAATTATAATTTTGATCGAATGGACCCAACAGGCATATATAGAAAGAAATACTGGACTCAAATTGCACTTTTGGCCCAATACCTAACAGACATGAATTTTCCATCTCCCAGCAGCAGAATATACAACACAGGATATACCCCATGTTAGGCCTCAAAACAAATCTTAACACATTTTAAAAATTTCAAATTATTTATAGTATGATTTCAGACCACAATGGGATGAAACTAAAAATAAAAAGCCTGGGAGAATCTTGTAAATTTAACATGTGGAAATTAAGCAACATCTTTCTGTACAACCAATGGGTCAAATAAGAAATCAAAAGAGAAATTTAAACATATCTTAAGGAGGGCACCAAGAGAGATTGTCATCTATTAAAGAACCTAAAAGTCAAAACAGGAAAACTGTTGAAATCAAAAAAGTGTGGAAAAGTGTGAGGCAAGATGCATCACTTCTGAAATAATACTGTGCACAAGATACTAGACGAGTAGAATGTCAAGACACCAAAAGCTTTGTAGTCTAACTAACACCCAGAGCCTGAAGGCAATGACCGCTTCTCCAGTGATTTGATCTGCCTTCCTAAGGGACATGCTGTCATCCCCATTATCATCTTGTTGGCTGTCCCCACAGTGTCACCATCATGTCCAGCCCACTTGTCTCAGGGTGTGAGATGATCCAAACACTGTACACTTGGGCTGACCAGCTGACAGTGAATGGCTCACTCTCCCCTCCTACTGCTTTAGTAGAATAGTCCCTGCCATGGAGGACCCTTGACCCTCTACATCCCCAACAAGAATAAATGGAAGGAGAGTAGAAGTATCTCACCAGAAAGAGAAATTTTATTTTGATTTTTACCATTCACTGTTATTTTTAATGAAAATAACATTTATGGCAATGAATTCAATTTTAAGATATGAAAGGCCATTGACTGTGCTAACAGTTACTATATCTATAAATAGCAACACTCTGGCTTATCCTGGAGTTTTGGATAGCAGGTGAGTGCTACAGGAAGTGTTAATTTACTCTGACAGACATGTTCTGTTGCAGTCAAGTTCACCTCCCGATTAGTCCCACAGGAAAGAGCTCTTGACCCAGCGCCCTCTAGGCAGGACCAGAGGAACTGCATGGCTCCTCATTCTCTTTGTTAATATTTAAGAAGCCCACAGGTATCCCAAATGGCCAAGAGAAGTCACTGGACCAAGAAACAAACAAGTTCACCAGCAGAAGCAGTAGATTAAGGTAGATAAAAGGGATTTTCACTTAACTCACCTTAAAGATATATTTCTTAGAGACTAGGACTATTTTTTTTTAAGCTGGATTAAAGATCTGTTGGGAAGTACACACTGTTAGATTGCTAACAATAGGTGGAATTCAGATTACTGTGATTTGACTACTACAGAAAGAAAATGCCTGAGACAAATGATAATGGGACTACAACATACCAAAACCTATGGATGTAGCAAAAACAATTCTAAGAAGGAAGTGTATAGCAATAAATGCCTATATTTTTTAAAAAAAGAAGAAAAAGAAAGAAAGTTCCCAAGTCAATGGTCCAAACTTATGTATGCCCCAAGGACTGGAAAATAAACAAAAAACAACAAACACTAACCCCTAATATAACAGAAGGAAGAAAATAATAAAAATCAAAAAAGAAATAAAGAAAATTATAAAAGAATCAATAAAGTGAACAGGTGGCTTTAAAAATAAATGATCAAATCTTACAAACCTTTAGCTAATCTAACTAGGAAAAAAAACAGAGAAAACTCAAAAATAGAATAAAAAGTGGCCAGGAAGGCTGGAGTTGTGGCTCAATGGTAGAGCACTAACCTAGCATGTGTGAGGCACTGGGTTCAATTCTTAGCACTGCATATAAATAAACAAAATAAATGGTCCATAAATAAATAAATAAATAAAAGTAGCCAGGCATGAAGGACCATAATCCCAGCAACACCAGAAGTTGAAACAGGAAGATCACAAGTTTGAGGCCAGTCTCAGTAACTTAGTAAGAACCTCAGTGACATCCTGTCTCAAAATAAAAACAAATAAATAAAGTGTTGGGGATGTAGCTCCATAGTAAAGCACCCCTTGTTTAAATTCCCAGAACCAAAAAAAGAAAGAGAAGAAATTATGAAATAAAAAGAATCACAAGAAATTATTATATGCAATTATATGCCAACAAATTATATAAGCTAGAAGAGTCTATAAATTCTTAGAAAAATAGGACCTTCCAAGATTGAATCAGGAAAAAGTAAAAAAGTCCAAACAGACAGGCAAAGCATGCCTGTCAGAACTGGAGAATAATTGAAAACCTCTTAACAAAATAATCCCAGGAGCAGATGGCTTTATGACTGAATTCTACCAACATTCAAAGAATTAATATCAGTACTTCTCAAAGTCTTCCAAAAACAATGGAACTAGAGAGAATACTTCCAAACACATTTTATAAGGACATCATCATCTTGATACCTAAGCCAAAGACATCATGAGAAAAAGAAAACTACGAGCCAATCTCTTATTGAGGATTGATGCAAAAATACTCAACAAAATATTGGCAAACCAATTCCAAAAATGCATCAAAAAGATTATATATCATTACCAAATGAGAATTATCCTTGGCATGCAAAACTGGTTTTACATACAAAACAATCAATACTATCCATCACATTAACAGAATAAAAAGCCACATGATCACCTCAATTGATATATAAAAAGTGCTTGACAAGGTCCAACATATTTTCTTGATTAAACCTCTCAACAGTTTAGGTATAGAAAAAAATGTCCTTGACAATATAATAAAGCCATGTTTGAAAAAAAAAAAAGATAACTAACATTATAATCAATGGGCAAAACCAGAAAGTTTCTCCATTAAGATCTAGTACATGGCAAAGTGACTACTCTCACCACTTTATTTAATATAGTACTAAAAGTACTAGCAAAATAAATCAGATAAGAAAAAAATAGAAGCCTTTCAAATCAGATTAGAAGAAGTAAAATTATCTCTTTTTGCAGATGACAGGAACCTACATGTAAAAATTCCAAGATTACACACATACACACACAAACACAATAAAGTTGAAACAAGTAAATGAGTTCAGTAAAGCTGCACGATACAAAACCAGCATATAAAAAGCAGTATCATGGTTCTACACAAATGGCTACTTAAAAATAATCCAATTTTCACAGCATAAAAAAATACCTAGGAAAAAGCCCAATCAAGACAAAACATCCATAAATTAACACTATAAAACATTGATGAAAGAAATTGAATACAATACAAATAGATAGATCTCCCATGGTCAAGAAAGGGATGAAGTAATTTATATTTTTTAAGTAATCTTCTTAAAAAGTCCATACTACTCAAAGTAATAAACAGATTCAACACAATTCTATCAAAATCCTAATAGTGTTCTTCTCAGAAATATAACAACTATCCTAAAATTCATACAGAAACATAAAAAAAACCCTGAATAGTCAAACTAATTCTAGAAAAAAAAATAAAGTTGAAGACATCACATTTCCTAACTTAAAATTACATGACAAAACTAATCAAAATGCCATCAGGGCTGAGGATGTAGCTCAGTGGTAGAGAAATTGCCTAGTGAGGGAAGCCACCTGTGAAATATGTGTGGACCTTTTCAGCAATGAAGTCATTGTGGGGGGAGATCTGATATTTTGAGAATTTTCACTGGCAATCCCGTCCGTTATCAAGATGGCCTGATATAGGTGAACTCGCTCTCAGCTCTACCAAAAAAAGTCCCCCATGCACCAGAGATGGGTGAGACCTGTTAGGAATAGAGCAGCCTACCTGCCCCACCTCTATCCTGTTATGGTGAAGAACTTTCTATCGGAATCCTTTGATCTATTCCATACAAATAAAGCAAGTGGGGGCTCCCTTCTTTGTTAGAAGCTGCACCTGTCTGGTCAGCTTGGCTTGTTGCTGCCCTCACTCTGAAATATATTTTTCTGTGTCTTGTGGTTATTTCAGAGCTATTTTCTTAGCTTTTATTTCTCAGCCAGCCCATCCATCCAGAGGGAAACACTTTCCCTTGCCTATGTGGGACATGAGCAAGAGTCTAGCATGTGCAAAGCCCTGGGTTCAATCCCCAGCACCATTAAAAACAACAACATGGCAGCAACATAAAAGCTGACAGACTCACAGACAATCAGAACAGAAGAGAGAGCCTCAGAAATAAATGCCAACATACATAACCAACTAATTTTTGACAATTATATCAAAATAATACATTGAGAAAGGATAGTATTCAATAAATGGTACTGGGGAAATAGTATTTCCATGCAAAAGAATGAAATTGAGCCCTTATTTTTTGTCACACACAAAAATAACTCATACCACTCAACAGTAGAAAAATGCATAATCTAATTTAAAAATAAGCAAAAGATCTGAATGTATATTTCTCTAAGACATATAAATGGCAAACAGGTCTATGAAAAGAAATGCTCTCCATTGCTAATCATCTGAGAAAAGCAAATCAAAACCACTACGAGATAATACTTCATACCTGTTAGGATGGTTATTATCAAAAAACTCAGAAAATTACAAATGTGGTGGAAAGGAAACCCTTTTACACAGTTAATGGGAATATAGGTTGGCAGAGCAATGACAGAAAACATCATGGAGATTTTTAAAGAAGTTAAAAATAAAACTACCAAATTACCCATCAATTCCTTTTATTTGGGCATATATTCAAAGGAAATGAAACCATCATTTCATAAAGATATCTTGCATCCACATGTTCATAGCAGCATTTTTTTCACAATTAGATGAAATAGGAAACTAACTTAAATTTCTGTTGATGAACAAATGGATAAGGAAAATGTGATATACATATTTCAACGGAATGTTATTCAGCCCTGAAAAAGAATGAGAGCTTGTTATTTGCCACAGTATGAATGAGCCTAGAGGACATTATATGAAATGAAATGAGTCAGACATAAAAAGAAAATTATTAATATGATTTTACTTACATGTGGAATCTTTAAAAAATCAAATTTACAGAGATAGAGAATAAAACAATGTTTTCAGAGGTAGGAGAGAGGTACAGAGGAAATAGGGGAACATAGATCAGAGGACACAATGTAGCAGACACGTAGGATGAGGAAATGATGAGGACTATAGGTAATAAAATTGTATTTGAAAAACATGCTACATGAGTAGATTTTAGATGCTTTGCCACAAAAACAACCACAAAAAAAGAGTCATTATGTGATACAGTGAATATGCTCATTTTTCACTATAGTAATTTTTATTATCTCCCTACATTCCCTGGTATCATGTTGTACACCTTAAATATGCTTGACAAATTTCATTTATAAAGAGAAAAGCCTTTCTGAGAACTTCCTAAAGTATACATGCTACTATGTTAAAGTGATCTCCTTCCTAAGAAGAGAAAATCCAAAACCATGGTACATATGGTCTAGCCTCATCCCTCCCTTGAGCTGATACCCAAACATGAGGACCTTGCTTCTTCTTCAGCATAATACTGGGCAGTGACTCATTCATCCTTTAAGTTCCCGAGAGGACATTTTGAGCCTGCCTAATGGATCTCATCACTTGGATCTTTGGTAATAGCTAGTTCCCCAGCCCCACATGCATCCAGTGGCCAACACCTAGAAATATCATACTTGTGATTCACAGACTTGGAGCATCAAAAAACCTTCAGAATTTCTCTTCTCTCTTAAAATTCTTTCAGCTTAACTTTGTCCAGTATGCACTTTCTGTCTCCCCTGTCTCCTCCTTCCATCTAAGATGCAGCTCCAGGCTGAGGCCATCAAGCCTCCTAGTATTTTCAACCTCACCTCCTGCCCAACTGGGTTACTGGGAGTCCTCCCTTTTCTGAGCACTTATAGGCCCTGTGCCTTTGACTCATCTTCCCAATCTGCTCCACCACTGGGTATTTTTTTTCAGCCATCCAGACTCAGATCATGCCCACCTTCTTCTATCCATGCTGACTCTGATTCTGTCCCGCCAGCGCCTAGATTTCTTCTTCTTTGAACCCACAGCACTTTGCTTTCCATGATGGCACTCATTTATCTGGATACGCTTGCCTGCATGGATGACTGAACACTAGAAGACATAAATCAGTACTCTGGGCCTAACAGGGCCTCAAAATGAAAATTCTAAATTTATCCGGATTATTTTATGTTTATTTTCTCAAAGTATTTAAAGATGACTTTGAGACATTACTATGTTTGAATGAAACATGTTAAGCTTCTAACATGCCAAGTGTCTTGAGCAAATTATTATAAACCTATTGCATCATCTGTACAATAATATTATTTGCTTACTTCTGAGGTTATTGTGAGGACTAGATTAAATGATGCATGTAAAAGTATTTAGCATGTAAGTGCTCAATGTGTTTTAGTTATTCAAAATATTTATACAGTGACTGGCATTGACAAGTGAAGATCCTTTGCTTGGCTAAACTTTAGTCAGGCTTCTGAGCCTTCTCCTACTCCCATCTGTGTACTTCCTTGTAAAATCCAATTTTAGCACAGAACCCTGCTAACTATTTTAGCCATTACCCCCATCCTCAATATCTAATTACCCTTGATATCTAATCAGGTTCCTTATCCTCCACCAGACCTCAGGTGATGTCTGATCATCTTGACATCTCTTCAGTAAGAATCCTGTTAGGTTGGCTTAGCTATAATCCCCCTTTGTCCTTGGTGTTTACTCTTGGTGATTTTCCATCTAGTGACCCCCAACACTGCTCTTTGGCTATAAATTTCCACTTGCCCGACTTGTATTTGAAGTTGAGCCCAATCTATCCCCATCAGTGAGACTCTACTGCAGTAGTCCTTGTACCTATTATAATGGTAGTTAATGCTTTAACAAGTATCATTGAATAACTTTTTCACTAACAGCACATAATAGGCATTCCATACTCTATACCTAATATTAGTCCATGTAATTATCACTGAGACAGTGACTCTTTTTTCATTTCATATTCCTCACATTATTTAAAACATTTGCACAGCTTAATTTGTTAATTTGGTTAAATACATTAATCAGAAAACATTCACATACTTAGTATAGGTATGGAAGGATTTCTAGAAGAGATGAAAAATAATAATTATAAAAGAAAGACACATTATATTATAGTTAAGATCTTCTTTTACCAAGTTACCATGAAGAGTAGAAGAGTCACAATCTGGAAATGATATCTGCAATAAATATAACTGAAAATGGTTTAGTATTCAAAATTTATTTAAAAGAAAATAAAATTTATTTAAAATAAAATAAAATAAATTCTACAAATCACTAAGTAGAAGACAAATAACCCATTTTTTAAAATTGACAAAATTCATGAAGGGGCATTTCACAAAAGAGGTGCAGTGGCATGTGCAAGACTGAATCTCTTGAAAACAAGAAGGAGGAGGAAAAGGAAGAGGAGGAGAAGGAGGAAGAGGAAAGGGGAGAGGATGAAGAGGAAAGAAGAGCCAGAAACATAAGGTCCTCATCATCTGCAGTCATTGGAAATAAGCAGAACAAAACCATAACTGGGTATCATCTTATGTCTATTAGATGAGCAAAAATATTTAAATCTAACAATATCAAGTAAAACTAAAAATATGGAAAATGTAAATTCATGCACTCCTGATAAGAGCAGAAATTGAGCTACTGCTTGGGAAAATACTGGGTAACTGGGCACTAGCAATGTGGATCAATATAACTATTGTCCCTGGAGAGCCAGGAGCATGGAACTGAAAAGGTACACACATACAGGCAGCCTCAATTGTATTGGCATCAGTTCTACTTCATAAGTTGTATGGTGGGTTCAAGGGAGTTTATTATTCTTTTTAAGTTATGTGATTATATAAATTGTTATGAATGTATCACACATTACACCACAAAAGCTTTTGAAAGTGAAAGGTTTGATAACGACAGTTGAGATTTTATATTTTTCATTCTTATTATAATTAAAAATAAAATATAATTACAAAGCTTCACTGTAGATGTAACCCATGTGGAAGGCTAATGTAGTAAATATGTCTCTTCTCTTTTGCATCAGCTTGTCCCACTACTTAAAAAAAGAAGCTTGCGATGTTTGTTTTCATCATTCGTCCAGAATAAGCCAGAAGTATGAAAAACTTTTCCCAGATGAAATTCTTTTTTCTTAACACAACAGTTGGCAAATGAGTTCTTCTTAAAGTTGCTTTCCAAAATTTTTGTAAACAAATGAAACAAGATCAATCCAAGTAAGACCAAAGGTACACCAAAGCTTTAATACTAATAGATAAATTGGCGAATAATTCTTAGAAGGATTTACACCTGAATGAAAAAATGAAATCACATTTAAATTACTGGCAGATAATTTTTGCCTCTGACCTTCTCTTTCTCATTAGCATAAACCCATTAAAATCTCTATATTGAGATTCTAATCACTGACTATTAAAGATTATTAAGAACCAAATGGAAATTAACAGGAAGTACTTCAGAAATGAATATCATAGTCATGAGAATAAAATATTATAGTTACAATTTAAACTTATAGTTGTTTATTATTTTGGATTTCTTTCATGAATTACCAGGTGACTAAAATTTTTAAAATAGTTTTTGGCCTGTATCCTACCCCAGTAGATAATTGCCATATTCCTAGTTATGCTTTTAACAGCTTATTGATTCTGTGCCTAATATTAATATAGTCCTAACTGTATCAATTGCTTACCTATTATATAGTCACCAAATGCAATGGCTATAAAATGACATGCAAAATATGATTCTTCCTGTGAGTCTAGCTCTCCATATGTACAAACATCAATAGTGGCAGCAGGATGAAAATGAGCATTCCAGTTCCCAAGAAAAGCAGGAACATGTCAATTTTAATATGTCTTTTAAAAAAGAAAAATAAGGAAGGAAGGGAGGGATGGAGGGATGGAAGAAAAGACCCACCCAAGAGCAGTCAGAGAGCTGTTGTTAACTAAACCACATTTGCCCCTTACAGATCTTTTCCTGACCCAGAGCTCCATTGGTGTCTCCTACCACATTCTAAATTAAGACTTCACTCGTGTATGGGAACGTTTCCTGGTTCTAACAGCTGAATCATCATTTTTATTTCATCTCTTCCTCTTCATCCATTTTGTTGCACTACATATTTATTTATTTTAGTTAAGTGTTTATATAATACGCTTATTGCAACTGTTACATTGATTATGGAATAATCCACCATACTTTCTAAATTTAGTGGGAAATGGAGTTGATATTTTAGGGATCCTAGTAAGAGAAGCTAAAGGTTTTAGCTTAGAAAGCCTAAATTGTTATAGGATAACCGTCTTGAAAATTGCTTTAAATATGAAATTCTTTTGTGCTTTGTTGTTTCTCTAGAAATTTGGGAACAAAGATTCTAATCAACTTTGGAGAAGATCCAACCAAATACTGATAGAACATACTTATAGCAACAGAGAGAAGGATTTGAAGAGAGTGAAAGACATAGAGAGCTGACTCTTAGCATATTTGGGAACTTTTAAGAAGCTTGGGAACAGAGGAAAACTTATACTGATGCTTCCATATTCTTTGGGAACTACTGTCAACAGCTTTTTTGTTTAATTTTGTATAGTCATGACCAAGTCAGAGCATTCTAGATCACCAATGTAGTTGTGATTGTGGTTATTCTGTTATCTAGCCCATTTGCATGGCCCTATCTGACAGATTTACTTAGTTATAACAGAGCGTGTCTATAAAGCATATAATAATATTACAACTGTGGCCTTATGTAGGCTTTGAAAGGCAACATGTATGAAATCTTTAGTTTTTAAAACAGTCAAATCTTTGATCTTACACAATTGTAAAGGTCAGTGACAATATCCCAGGGACAAGGGGGGAGTGGGCAAAATTTTTTAGATGCCGTCTGGTATCTTTCCTTGAACGGAAAACAACTTTTCTGGTTGGACTACTTTGTGGAGGATTTTTGGTCCCCAAGGAATGCTCAAAGCTTCCCCACTTTTCTACCCCTCCCAGGACACATGCCAATAGACACTTGCTGGTAGCAATGAATCAAATCCAAGAACTTTCACTGACCACCACTAGAGGGAGTGCTCAAACACCATATCTTCCCAGAGTTTCTTTGAGACTTTGTGAGCACATGTTATATATACACACAAAATTCACAACCCAAGCAAATGTATCCCTTCTAAGCTCAGAGTTCTTAAGTTCAGTTTTTATTTTCAATGATATAACATGGAGAATAAGAATTCTATATTATGAAAGAAAGAAGAAAGAAAGAAAGAAAAAAGAGGGAGAGAAAAGGAGGGAGGGAAGGAAGGAGAGGGGAAGAAAAGAAAGAGAAATAAAGGGAGAGGAGAGGGGAGGGGAGGGGGAAAGAACATCGCTCCAAATTTTCAGTTTTCCATGGGGTTTGCACATATGCTCCCTTGGCTGCCTGTGGTCATATTCTAAACATCCTATCAGGTTTTAAAGCCATTACAAGTGAGGAGTTCATGTGCCCATTTGAAGTCATGTCTCAACTCACCATGTAAATTCACAGTCTGGCTTGACTCACAAAGAGAAAGAAAAATAGGCTTATTGACTATTTTTAGGACTGAAAAATAAGAGCCAACTCCTGTTTTCGGCTAGTTTGTACTTTAACTCAATCTTGGCAAGATGAAAACTGCAGAACAACAAAAGGTAGTGGTCAAAAGGTTTTACCTTTATTAACTAACTTCACATTAAACAGGACCACTGAATGCTACCTAAGGGCCTGAAGAGAGGATTCTTCAACTTCTTTGGCTGCATTCTTCAAATTCTGGGATGGCCCCTGGGCATGGGGAGAAGATGTCACCATGCAAGCCCACCATTCAGCTGGGTCTGCACAAACACTGCATCAAGGGAGATATCAGTGCCTCATCTCCCTCACCAGCACTGCCTCCAGTTGGCATCATAACTAGGTTTTAATAAGGCATTCTACCAAGCAAGGGATTAGGTGATGAGAAAGAAACTCAGACAGTTGTACTACAGAGTCAGACATGAAGGAGCTCAGAGATTTAGGAAACCAGTGAATGACAAAATTTGGTCTAATGGCTTCTTAGTCCTTATCTTTATCTTAGAAGAAGAGTTGAATAAGCGATTTAATTGTGTTATTTTTCTGGGAACTAGTCTAGTAGAAATTTTGAAGAAGTCAAATGAAGAATGTTGAAGAGGTGCTTGGAGATCTTCCCCAGGAGTTGAGGTTGGGATGATCTTCCTAGGAGCATCTGGAATCCTGCACCCAGGGCTATCACATACAGCTTGGAAGTCTGTGCATATTCTGACTTGAAAGCCCACTATTAAAGACTCTGGTATGAACAGCAACTCTGATGTTGTGCTGTACCACATCTACATCTGCACATAAAATTCACACTGTAGCTGTCCTCAAATCCTGCCATAAGAGTTAGAGTATGGGAATGGGGTGGCCTCACTGGGAACATTGTCAATAATAACAAGAAATTACAACAACTTACATGTGAATGAAGTATTACTTAGTAAATGGAATCTCTAACAGACATTTTTAAATGTGGTTAATTTATATACAACTTGGAAAGATATGTGGCTATGTGAAATAGAAAAGTAAGAACATAGATTATACAAATTTTATGTTTATATTGTGCTTCAGTGCATCAGGAAGTATATGTTGATATTGACCTAAAATGACTATGTCTAACAAAATAATAGCTAGACAAAATTCTAATTACTGTATCTTCTGTTGCTAATCTCTAAGGTAAGAATGCCTTTAAAACTTGAATGTCAATTTCTAGTAGGCTGCCTGTCATCTATCCAACTCAAGTCTGAGTTCAGGCTACCCTGTGTGCATAACCAGATGTGTTAGACATAGTCTAGATACAAAAAGATCAATATGGCAGCTAAGACTGAATATAAATGTCAACTTTTAAAAGAATTTTGCCATATCTCATTTGAAATGAGATACAGACACTTCTGCAAGTCTCAAGTCTAGTTTGAATCATCTAGTTATCAGCGCTTTTATAAGGAGAGGCAAAATTTTCAAGAAGTACCCATCCATACACACGCCAGCATATTTGCTGTGCTTCTACAGGTTATAAATCCTCTAAACTAAAAATTGGTAAGTGAGTAATTTTGCTTATTTATTTCACAGTTGAATTCAAGACTCCAGAGAGGAGTTCAATCAAAATTCAATGAGGTTCTTATTTTTACTGTATGATAAAACAAAACAAAAAATCCCTTGAGGGAAAAAAAATCTCAGCTGAGCAACTATAGGGACTTTTATTTGAATCTAAAAGATCAGCCAAAGTTCTTAAGCAAAAAAGTGAAGCTGGCCCAACCCAGGGATCTGTTGTGCAACCAACACAATGTGTTTGTTCAAGATAAGCAAGAAAAGGTTGATTTTTTAATTTCAAGATTAAGAGGGGAATGTTCCATGTCTTTAGATGTGTCATCGTTTCCAGCAAGTTATATTTAACACATGTATGTTAATGTTTGCGTTTAAAAATAATTTCTTGAGCTTTCTAAAAGATCTCTAAACTTAGAACTCTGAATCTGTAGATTTAATGTAAACCATTTGGGCTTTTAAGTGGCATTTGAAGGTCCTGTTCTTCAAAAATGTGTCTTGTTTGGAAAAGATAACTTCTAAGCAATCAATTAAAATAGTTGAGAATATAAAGATTCCATTTATAAAACAGCAAAAACAAATTTATTTTCAAACTTCTGTTTTGAAAGAATATGATAAGTATTTTTCATAAAAACATTATAAGAAGGTAATATTTCCCAGTTTCAAGATAAATTCCTAATTAGTGCATCTAAGATACTATAAATAAAACCATTTAAACTAAGGCTTTTAGTTCTCAAAATAAATCTATAGTAAAAAAATTATTTAATTCCTATGCATTTAAGGACTGATAGTATATCCAAACACATTAATATACAATCTTACATGTGTAAATTAGACTTTATATTCAGCTGTGTATAATAGGATTCCAAAATAACAATGTCTTAAATGGTTAGGTAGAAGTTTATTTCCTTTTTTGTGCGCCATGCTGAAAATAAATGGTGAGATGCTGGTTTAGGAGATCTGCTCCTTGAGGTCATTCAGAGACCCATACTGTTTCACCATCTCTAGGATACTCCATTAATTCTCATAGTCCATGAGATGGTTCAACCATCTCATCCACAGTTGAAGCAAGGCAGAAAAATGGGGCAGAATCAGGCACTCCTCCTGCACGTCAAGAGCACAAGTCTAAAGTTATAAACAGCACTGCCATTTACAACTCTTTAGCCAGAACTCTGTTTCATGGCCACATCTAGGTGTAAGGGAAGATGAGACAGTGAAAATTTAAGATCTCTCTCAGAGGAAAATTAGGATGGATGTGATAAATAATTAGCAAGCAATCTCTATTCTAGAGTCAGAATCCTGGCCAATATCATAATCCCTACCCTCAAGTTAGATCACACAACAAGAGTACACTTGACATTGCCAAACAAAATTCCTTCCCTCTTCCCACAGATGGTAGTCCCGAGCCCAATCCAGTTATCTTATTAAATGCAACATCCAGAATCTCTTGGGTGTGGGCAGTTATCTTCATCGCATGGCTCCTATGGTCAGATTGCCTAGAAAGTTTTTTTCCCACTAATGATGATAAATTTGCAACAGAAAATGGAAAAGGAGAAATCATGCCATCATCATAGTGGTAACAATTATTTCATTTTCTTTTTGTGGAGTTAAAAACTGTTATCATCTTTTTGGAGGTCAAATTAACATCATGTATCAAAAATTTTATAAAGTTTTGCAAACTCTTACTCAGAAAATGTATTTTAAGGCCATTATTATGAGAGTATAATCAAATAAATGTGACAAGATATATTAACAAGGATACTTGCAAGACAAGAAACAAAAGAAGTGCCAGAAATAAAGTAAATGTTATGTATAAAGAGTTTGTTAAATAAATTGTGATTCATCCAGCCTATTTTAATTTGCTTTAGGCTTCCTGAATAGTTCAACTGTTTTATGCTCTTTTTATCAATTGACATTTAAAAATAAAAATAATTTAAATTGTTGATATAAAAATAAGACAAAAGTCTTAGCTATTGCCCAATAGTAATTCTGCCCCACAAATGCACTCATCCAGGTCCTACTGAAACACTCTCATGGGTTCAGGTATGTTTCCCTTCAGAATGAATGTGTTTTACTCCTCCTAGATAGGTCATCTACAAAATTCCAGAGTCTTCCCAATTTAGGATGACTAGAGAAAAAATTGGTTTCACCAAGATTTTTATCTAGATAGGATATAAGTATGGTTGATCATAACAGTCCTGATGTATCATAACATTTCTAGTCTATAAATGTCTATAAATTTCTATATATCAGAATAGATAGTTTTTATTCACCAGTACTCAGTTCAGGGTTATTACATCAGATGAGGCAAAGGCCTCGCTTTAAGAGGAGAACCAGCCAAACTAACATTGGCTGAACTATTTCACCTAACATGTAAAGACAAGCCCAAGAAACAAACTATTCTTCTGTCTAGATCCTATTGACCTTCACAAAGTTTTCTTTTAATTCATGAAAGTTCTCCTTATCTTAATTCTGAACCTGAGTATGGCCCTGGTATATTTTTATAAGAGGAAAAATATCTGTGTAGGAAAGTTTCTGCTTACAGACAGAATCCTGGCCACCATTATAAAGCCTTCCCTCAAATTGGATTACACAATCAAATGTTAAACTATCACTACACCATAAAATGGGAATCTACACAGTCATTAGAAGCCATGATGTAGATCTACATCTGTTTAATACAAATATGTATCTGTTCATTTTTAATGTTAGGCAGATTATAGATAGTTTTATATGGTGTTATCCCATTTATGAGAAGACTCAAAATATTGTATCAATACACTAGCCATATTTATCTCAAATTTTCTGAAAGCTAATTATTTCATTGCTATATTCTTGATGTTTTGAAATCAGTTGTTTTATTTTATGATTACTCAGGATTTTTCTTTCTAATCTTAATCATTCTTGACTCATACCACTTCATCTCATTTGATAGCTTTATCACTTTATCATAACATTTCATCATATTTCTGTTCTGGGCTAATTTTATTTATTTGTGAGAGAAAATTAAAAAACTCTTAAGGTCCAGCTCTACTTTTGAAAGTACAAAATTAATTCACATCTCCTTTTAGGGTTTTGACTCTATGGGTCATATATATATATATATATTCTTCCTTCAATGATACATTTTTATGGTTTAAAGTATCAAGTCCACACTAGAAACTCTATAGGACAGGACTGAGTGCTGTCTTTATCCCACCAAGACCCAGCACACTAGTGCTCTTGGATAATCACTTTTTTTTTAATATTTATTTTTTAGTTCTCGGCGAACACAACATCTTTGTTTGTATGTGGTGCTTGAGCCACATCCCCAGCCCGGATAATCACTTTTTCCTGCCTCTTTCTATCCTTGCGATAATTTTGTTCACGGTTTATTGATTTTTCCTGTCATGGAGAGAGTTATCCGTCCACCAGTTTCAGTTTCATACTTTGAGTATCAGGAAGAAGGTCTAGATCTGCATCTTTTCTTTACCCTGATGCTCTGGGAATCTTCAGGCACTTACCCATCTCCTTGTGACTCCAAGTGCCTTTTTCTTATAGGAAAAAGCATGTCACCTTCAGCCTAAACAAATACTTGACACATAATTGGCTTTTTTCTGATTCTAAAAATAATGCATTCTCTAAATAAAGAATGTACACAAGAAAGTTCAGAAGTTAAAAAAAAAATAAACTAATTCCAAGACACCGAGATAAATGCTACTAATATTTAGATAAATTTCCTTATTGTCTTCTGAGTCATATACCTATAATTTTTAAACATATAGAAATAAAGTCAATGTGCATTTAATATTTGCACTAAATTAACTTTATGCTAATATTTAACATATACTCATTATGTAAATCAGATTTTTTAACATTGTCTTTAAAATATTATCTAAATTGGCTGCGTATTTTCTAAT
Source organism: Marmota marmota marmota (assembly GCF_001458135.2). Lineage (NCBI taxonomy): Eukaryota > Metazoa > Chordata > Mammalia > Rodentia > Sciuridae > Marmota > Marmota marmota. Next base: position 53,456,156 of record NW_026000229.1, read on the forward strand.
ATCTGTTGTACCATAATTTATTACCAAGATCCTTTTGCTAGATAGTTAAGTCATTTCCTATTTTTATTTATTATAAATAAAGTTGAAAAATTCTTATACATAAATCTTTTTCTTTAATTTCTAAGTATTTATTTTTTATGTGCTTTTTTTTAAGAGAGAGAGAGAGAATTTTAATATTTATTTTTTAGTTTTCGGCAGACACGTCTTTATTTGTATGTGGTGCTGAAGATCCAATCCAGGCCGCACGCATGCCAGGCGAGTGCGCTACCGCTTGAGCCACACCCCCAGCCCTGTAAGTATTTCTTGACTGTGTTCCTAAAATGAAATTTGCTGGGTAAGTCTATTTGTAAAATATTAAAATTCTTCTTTGTGGGAAAATATCATACTTTTCATCCAGTGAAAAAATGATTTAGTTTTCTTTTTAAAAAATTAATGGCCTAGAGTTTGCCCTGGAATAATCTCTTAAATATAACTAGAAATCCCTTTTTATGTTTTGGCTTTTTGATTTGTAGTTGATATGCAAGAAAGTACATACAATTAATGGTGTACATCTCGATGCATTTTTACTTATGCACAGGGTACCACCAACATAACCAAGGTTAACAGACATATATGCACCATCTCTAAAAATGTCCTTGTGCTCTTCTGTGGGCTGGTTTGTTAATTTTTTGTTTTGTTTTGTTTTTGTTTTTAAGAGGTTTTTGAGGTAAGAACACTTTGTGTAAGATCTATCTTAGGTGGATGTGGTGGAACTTACCTACAGTCCCAGCTACTCAGGAAACTGAAGCAGGAGGATCATTGGAACCTGGGGGTTCCAGATCAATCTGGTGACCATAGCAAGAATTGGCCAGCCTCCCCCAAATTTATCCTCTTAACTTATTTGAATACACACAAAACTCTATTGTTAACTGTAGTTACTATGTTGTACATCTGATCTCTAGAAATTATTCATCTTGCATAACAGAAAATGTATACCCATTGAAAAACAATTTCCCATAGAAATTCATTTTTTGAAATTCTTTTTCAACCCCAAACCTACTTCCTTTACGTTTGAGAACAATGCATTCAAATCCATCTTTTCTTTCATTAAGGCAAAACCCTCCTGCAAAGCAGGAATCCTTGAATTATCACCTGTGGGTCAAATAAATTCTGGCATAAAACTAACAGTAGCTGCAAAGAATTCTTCAAGTTCTACATCACATTTTAATCATTTTCAAGTAAAACATTGTCCCCAAAGCAGTAACCTATTAGAGATGGCATTAAAGCAAGGTCATAACTGTCAATTCTCAGTTTAAATGTGATCTGGAATTTAGCAAAGACTTCCATGCAGCCTTCCTAAGCATGACAGGTAAAAGTTTATTGATGTATAATGGGGGAAAACAAACTGTTCTCCCCTTCTAGCTCACTCTAACCACTCTCAACAATTCGCTTCTGACAGCAAGTATGCAGGTTTTTTCCACACTTGACCAATTCTTGGACACTGGCTGAGTTATCTAAAATTCAATTCAATCACGACATTAACCACATGAAGATAAAGCAGACCCACAGGTTAAGAGCTTAATCACACAAGACTGCTCCCTGCCCCCTCTACTTCAAATGCCAATTGTAAGAGCTGGGTCCTTAGGTTACTCACAACTTCTATCTGAATTGGTTACAAATCAAAGGTTCTCAACCCCTCCTGGTTTCAGTCATTTATTTACAGAATGGTTCACAGAACTCAGAAAGACACTTAAGCCCATTTCCTGGTTTATTATAAAGGAAATTACAAAGAATACTATGAAAAGTCCATGAAGAGGTACACATGACAAGGTATATAGGATGGGATGACAGCTTCCACGCTGTCTCCAGCCATGCATCTTCCATGTGTTCCGCAACCTCGAGGTTCCCTGACCTCCATAACTCAGAGATTTTTATGGAGGATCTATCACATCAGCACAATCAATTGTTAACCCATGATGAACTTGATTTCAGCATATCCAAAACTCCATCTCTCTCCCTTCTCTTCTTCCCTGAGAATGGAGTTGGAGGGATAGTTAAGATTTTATTATGGCTCAGTCTTTCTGGTGACCCCATCAAGAAGCCCACCAAGAGTTCCCTCATTACAACAAAAACTATCACCCAAGAAATTCCAAAGAACTGGGATCTCTGTATCAGGAACCAGGCTAAAGGACTAAGTATTGAACAAAGATGCACATAGCATCTTTATTGCTCAGGAAATTACAAGAGATTGAAGAGTTTGTGCCATGAACTGAGGCAGAGAACAAATATATATTGAGAGTTTATTTTATGATGGCTTCTTTAACCATGTATTTTTATTGATTGACTTACTTATTTTAGCACAATGCTCTCTGCAAGTTGTTTTCAATTATCTTTTTAAAAGTTTGTTCTAATCAATTATACATGACAGTAAAACGCATTTTGACACATCACACATAAATGGAGTATAACTTCTCATTCTTCTGGTTGTACATGTTGCAGAATTACTCCAGTGGTATATTTGGGGTAATAATGTCTGTTTTATTCTTCTATCCTTTCCACAGCCATACCCCCTCCCCTCCCTTCACTCCCCTCTGCCTAACCCAAAGTACCCCTATTTTCCCCTAGCTCCACACCTTATTGTGAATTAGCATCTGCATATCAGTGAAAGCATTCAGCCTTTGATTTGGGGGAATTGGCTTATTCTACTTCGTCTGATATTCTCCAGCTCCATCCATTTACCCACAAATGCCATAATTTCATTCTTCTTTGTGGCTGAGTAGTATTCCATTATGTATATATACCATATTTTCTTTATCCATTCATCCATTGAAGGGCATCTAGGTTGGTTCCATAGTTTGCCTATTGTGAATCGGGCTGCTATTAACATTGATGTGGCTGTGTCACTGTGGTATGCCGATTTTAAGTCCTTTGAGTATAAACCGAGGAGTGGGATAGCTTAGTTAAATGATGATTCCATTTCAAGTTTTCTGAGGAATCTTCATACTGCTTTCCATAATGGTTGCACCAATTTGCAGTGCCACCAGCAATGTATAAGTGGACCCTTTTTCCCCATATCCTCGCCAACATTTATTCTTGATAATTGTCCTTCTGACTGGAGTGTGATGAAATCTTGAGTAGTTTTGATTTGCATTTCTCTAATTGCTGCCTTTTTAAGCAATGGAAATCTTTTTTTCCCCTTGAAAGAAAAACTTTAACATGGAACTCCAATACAGGAAAAGATCAAAGCTGCTATAGTTGAAACTAGGCAGGAGTGTATCATCCCCTAAAACTTCATTCATCCCTATGCTCAAGAAAATGAACTTCACATCTTTTCAGAGAACCCTTAAACTTAAAAATCATAGGTTTGTACCACACCAAAATCTGGTTCACTGAAAAAAGAACTGAGAGCAACCATCAAAGTACCCCAATGAATTCTGAAGCACTCCCATGCAATTTCACACACACACACACACACGCACATAAAAGTCTTAAAATTTCAATTTGTTTCAATTATATAGCTAGTAATGAAAAACAATGTAGAGGAGAAAAGGCTTATTTTGGATCATGGTTTCAGAGGTTCAGTCCAAGGTCGGCTGGTCCCACAGCCTCCTCCAAGGGGAAGCAGAACATCATGGCAGAAGTGTGTAGAGGAGGAAAACAGCTCAGGATATGACAACCAGGAAACAGAGCTCTGTTCACCAGGGACAAAATATAATCCCAAAAGTATACCCCCAGTGACCTACTTCCTCCAGTCACACCCAACTGTCCACAGTCATCACCCAGTTAATCCATATCGGTGAATTAATCCACTGGCTAGGTTACAACTCGCACAGCCTAATCATTTCATCTCTGAACATTCTTGCCTTGTCTCACACATGAATTTTTAGGGCACCACATATCTAAACCATAACAGTCTCCTAGGCCTGAAATCATTCATTCTTGTGCATTAATGGTGTTCTAACCATGAAATGACTTTTAGGCATCATATTGATGTACATTAGGATCTCGTGTCCATCAACATTTATAACAAAGAATATTTCCTATAATTATTAATGCAACATATACAGTTATAAGTCAATTTAATTACGCTTTAGGAATTTGAGTTAAAACATAAAATATGGAAGTACAATCTACTATAACTAAGCAGATTACCTCACACAAACTGAAATGCCTTATATCTTTCCATGGATGCTGGAATAGAAAGAGGAGTTTGCATAACGTCTCTGATTACATCACAGAATTTTGAAGATATTATCTCCTGATTCTCATGAATTCTAAAAGGGTATACAAGAATTGAAGAATAGAACAACTTGAACTAATTTGATTCAAATCTATGCTCTCTTCAGACAACAAAGATGTAATTGTCCTAACAGAAAGAAAAATTGATTAACAGAAAATTCCAGCAACACCCAGCTACAGCATGTTAGGTGTTCTGAATGGTGCATCATACAGATATCTGTGGAGGTGGTTGCATGGTAAAGAAGACAAGGCAGCATGTTCTCAGAGGTACAGTTTTCCAGACTCCCACAGAATAATCCCCAGCACTAAGTGAGGATTCCACCAGCATGAGAAGTTTCCCTTGCCTTTTGCATAGAACTCCCTGCCCAACCCCACTCTTGCCACACTTTTATACCTGCTGACAACAGCTCACCAGGTACAAGTAACTGGTACAAAACCACCCTAGATATTTCTGAATATTTACTGGGAAACTGGGAAGTTGGAAGACCAGTTTCCCAGGAATGACACCCATTAGCAGATCCAGGGTTTAGGCCCACCTGAAATTTAGTCCTGTAATATGATCACAAAGATGGAAATAAATGGCTTTTTCTTTTAGATGCAAGTTAAAACAAACAAATAAATAAATAAATAAAATGATACCAGAGAATGCATAATTCCTACCACAACATTTTGAGGGTAGTGAAACTTCTTATCACATAAGCTCTCTAATTTAAGGTCTAGACACCTGGTTTGAGGGGGCATCACCATTTATTCATTTACTTACTTATTTATGACCTGATTTTTAGTCCTGCATGTGTTACTGTATGAACCAGGGCCATTTAGCCTACTGTTATGGTTTGGATGTGAGGTATCTCCCAAAAGCTCATGTGTGAGACCATGCAAGAAGGTTCAGAGGAGAAATGATTGGGTTGTAAAAGTCTTAACCCAATCAGTGATTTAATCCCTTGATAGAGATTAACTGAGTGGTAACTGAAGGCTTGGTGGGGTTTGGCTAGAGGAGGTAGGCATTGGGGGCATAGTTTTGGGGTATATATTTTGTATCTGGTGAGTGGTCTGTCTCTCTCTCTCTCTCTCTCTCTCTCTCTCTCTCTTTCCTTTCGGATCATCATGTGAGCTGCTTCCCTGTGCCACACTCTTCCACCATAATGTTCAGCCTCACCTGGAGCTGGCTGTCTGTGGACTGAGACCTCTGAAATCATGAGCCCCAAAATAAACTTTTCCTTCTCTAAAATTGTTCTGGTCAGATCTTTTAGTGACAGCAGCAAAAAATCTGACTAAAATACCTACTGTGTGCTTGTGTCGGAACCTCTATATAAAATTAAGACTTCATGAAAAGGGATTGCCTAAGGGAGAAAAGGACAATCATACTCAAGTACCGATAAAGAAGATTGATAAAGTACTTTCTTAACTTATTAAGGACGATGGTGAGATTCAGTATGATTAATAGCTAGGTAAAAGTCCAACTCAACACACAAAGGCACAACATAGGGCAGGAAGACTCATGAGAGAGGCATGCCAGGCAGAGACAAGCTCCAACAATCAAACATGATCACAGTGTCCCCAGAACAGTCTGCGGCACATAAGTATTTGATTATTTGCCCAGATGACTATTTTGTTAGCCAAGCCCTCTGCTGCTGTAAGCATTTACTGGGCATCACATGGACATAAATGTTCATAATGTGCAGTGGAGACAGCAGACTCTGCTCCCGGCCAGGCTTCCCTGGGTTTTACCTTATTTGTGGGAATGCTGGTGACCCCAAGAAGATTGAAATCTGAAGTTGCATAGTAACAAAGCATTACAACCAGGTGCACTTTTCTCTCTTTTCTCCTCTTTTTCCCCCAAATGATATGTTGCTTTGTATTTTAGTTCTCCAAATACTATTTGCAATGCTTAATTATCTCTGAGCTCTGTGACTCATTGTTTTGGGTCCATGTCCTCTGTTCTTCTAGTTTTTATTACTGTCCAATTTTTGGAAATTAGTTCTCAGTCCTTCTTCTAATTTAAATGATGGGTTTTGGCTGAAACAGAAGCCGCACGCTTGGGAAATCTTCAAGGATGATGAAGTCACCCCTCTACCCAGCAGAAACAGAAGAGCAGTAAGATATCCCAAGAAAACCAAGCACGAGTGTGCCAGGATAGGAATGGCCCTAGTGTGGAATGTTTCTGGAATTTTTCTGGGCTATGCTGTGTCTACTATTTCCATCCTATCATTCCTTTTACTTAAAAAAGCAAAATGAAACACCCTCCATTCATCCCTGTTATCAGACAAAAATTTTCAAGTCTATAAATAGCTTGAGAAAACCAAACTCGGAAAAGTAAACCCCTTCAGATCAAATGACCAAATTACTTCATGGAAAAAAAAATTAAAATACCCAACAGAATAAGGGGCTATTTAATTTTTTAATAAGGAATTAAATAACAAGGGGCTGGGGTGTGGCTCAGTGGTAGAGTGCTTGCCTAGCATGTATGAGGCACTGGGTTTGACTCTTGGCACCACATACAAATAAATAAAATAAAGGTACAGCAACAACTAAAAAATATTTTTTAAAAAAGTAACACTCTACAAAATGTGGGGGAGGGTGTCCATGAATTCTCTCATGTGGCTTAATCTATACATAATCAAAGGAAGCTCAAAAACCCCAAATTATAGCCACAAAACATCTCTTATTAAATAAATTTGGAATGTAACTGACATAAAATGATCATCTTGTCATTCTTCGAGCACGGCTGGATTCTTTCTTGTGGTGTATGACTGCAGTATGCAGTTTATCCTGGGTCAGCTTTCCAAGAGAGAACAAAAATCTCATTTTTGTGCAGGTAGGTAGCCTCAGATAATTGACTTTTTCAATTGGAAAATCAATCCTAGCTTTATATCCTTGGTAAGAAATTTTCCTTAATATAAAACACAAGAACCAAGGAAAAAAGTCTGTTTATGCTGCAGTTCCCTTTCCCTTATTTTTAAACAAAATACTACATGCCAGCTTGCAAGTGAAGCTTTGAAAGCCCTAATTTTCTTCTTTCAAAATCTCTCTAGCAAAGTGCAGCACTGGTGAGGACAGATTCTACCTCACATACAAACCCACCCAGGCTTCCTCTCAATTGCTGGTAACATCTGTTCCTTCTCATGGGTCTATCTGAGATCCACAATCATTTCTTGACCATGTTAATGATTGTAAATATCTCTTCCTTACTACCCTACTTCTTCCTGACTTTTCTCTTTACTTTTGACACAGCATTGTAGGAAAAATAAATAAGACAATTCCTAATTCCATGGTTGTGATCTCTGTCTCACAAAATGATAATCATCAACAGGAAGAATGATTCCTAAATAATGCTGTGAACCATGTGATTTTAATGCCAAATGTAAGCTAGCTGCTCTTCTTAGAAACCATCAGTCCATTGTTTTATCTTTACCACCCTGTGTAGATCCAAGACTCCTCTCTCTAGGGACATATTTGGCTTTCAGGATTGTGAGGGGGGTGGGGAAATTAAATACCAAGAATTTGGAAAAAGACCACCCTGTCTTATTTTGCCTTTCTTCCATGTTTTATCTTTTTACTGGCAAGGGAGTTGGATTTTTAAACCAACATCTTACTGAGGTCCAGGAAGTGGACTAGCCCTGAACACCCTCCAGTCCTGAATCTTGGATACTTTTGTTCATTTAACTACCAGGCTTCTCTCAAACTGGGGCAGGAAAGACACTCCTTATACGTGGATGGTCATCTGCTATACAGGCCCCACAGAGATCATCAGTAGTCTTTTTATTAAACTATAGGATGATGCAAACTTCAACTCTTCTAAGTTCAAAGAAAAAAATTTAAAAGTAAATACCGATATTTACATGTCTTAAGCAATAATTTTAACAAAATATACTTCTTTTTTTTGGTACTGAGGATTGAACTCAGGGGCACTCTCTAACCACTGAGCCATATCCACAGCCCGCCCTATTTTGTATTTTATTTAGAGACAGGGTCTCATTGAATTGCTTAGCGCCTCCCCTTTACTGAAGCTGGCTTTGAACTCATGAACTTCCTGCCTCAGCTTCCTGAGCCACTAGGATTATAGGCTACATTTTTAAGATAGAAAAAAAAAAATCTGAGTTCTCACTGGGCCTGAGATTGGGGCATGTTAGCGACTTTATAGTGGTGGACATCCTTCCTTGATTTCCTACTGTGCTAAGACAGTTTGGTGATGAGTTTGTGAGGTACTACTGATGGAAAAGTGTTTTGAGAGCTGTGGCACCTAAGTGTCCTGTGACTCCTCCCTTCTTAGGATTAGATTGGGACAAGAGACTGGTCCTCATTAAAGAGCAGAAACTATAATGCCATTCTCTGCACCCCCCAGATTGTGAGCACTGAGAGGAAACGGTCCCTGTCATGTATTCTATGCTTCCTAGTATCTAGAACAGAGCCTGGCACATACAACAGGAGTTCAATAGACACCTACTGAACGAATGAATGAGAGATCATAGGACCATCAATCACAAGTGCTTGTCTGTATGAGATAATGTGTAAGTGTAAGGATTCCAAGAATGAGTGAATAAAGTGGACTGGAGTGGAAGGAAGACACTTAGCAGAGAAAAAAAAAAAACTGACCTCAATTGTCAATGAAGGAAGGGCAAGAGTTCAGTAAGAGAAAGGCTCTCCATAGCATGGAAGTAGAGGGTAGATAGAATCAGCACTCACCAGCCCCCACCACCATCACCAGAGCCAAGGCCAGGTGACCCTTACGGAGATCCTCTCTCTCTTTCTCTTCTGCATAACTTATCCTAACAGTACAAGGTATTTAAATATTGGAAACCCTGCTCTGGGTCCTGCCTCCCTCAGGGCTCCATGCGGCCATACCCGTTTGCAGCCCGTTCCATGAACTACTACTTGGAAGTCAGATACCAGATCCTTTGTCACTCCATCCCACAGGTAGGGCCCTTCATCCCCAGGAGTCTCTCCTGTCTATCTTCCCTGCTTACCCTTGAGAAGCATCTCTCTCTCCTCCCTGTCTCTGGACACACAGTATCATCTTATCAACGGGCATGAATTTTCGGGAAACAAAAACTCCTGGTATTTGTATTTTCCCCACTACACAGACTTGTGGGTAGACTTCCAGGAGGGACAGGTGATTTGTAAGAAAATCAGAAAGGAGGACAAAATTCAGGGAGGAAACATCAACAAATATTTCAATAAATTAAGCTTTCACAATTCTTTGCTAGAGTCCTATAGGTGTAACAAATTAACATAAGAAGATTTATCAAAATGAAGAGTTAGAAAGCAGGCCAAAATGCTGGATTCAACCCCATCTCTGTCCTCTGGGGAACCTAAAAACCAGTCCTTTCCCTTCAATGGCTTCATTAAATAACCATTACAGCAGGGGATGATGCAGGAGTGTGACTAAGATAATTAAATTGAGGAAAACACAAACTGAACTGAAGCACAGAGATTTGATTTCCTCCATCAGTCACCTAAAGAATGTGATGATTTTCCTATCTGAGAGATAAAATTAAGTAACATAGAAAATTAAGGGCCACATCAAAAGTCACCACCCCTGGTTTTTCTCTCGGCAGCCTGCCGCTGAGTGCCTTGAGACTTCCCCATGTCTGAGAAGTGAATAAATGGTGCAGGATCAGAGGAGGAAAGTGTCGTAGTTGACGGGTACAACAAAGCAGCAATTAGCTGAAGCTCAGAGAATGGAGTGTCACAGTAGTCTCGAGTTGGCTAGAGGACACTTTTATGGATTCATTGCCAGGAGTCCACCTTCCTGCTTCAGTAAGCTGAGAATGGTGAATAGAATTAAAATCCTTTTTAAAATAACAGTAATGCTAAATTTTACATTGTCTATGAGCTGTGTTTAGGAGCTCAGGGGACTAATCTGCTCTCAACCAGCAAAGCCCACCTTGTTCTCAAAGGAGGAGTGTTGACAGAGGATCTGTCTCCCAACTCCAGCACACAGAAATTATGTGGCATATTTATCCATTAGTTCGCAGCAAGCAGGTTTTTTTGTTGTGTTTTGTTTTGTGTGTGTGTGTGTGTGTGTGTGTGTTTACCCCAGAAATGTTTTCTCAGTGCCTAGATCCATGTATCTGTCATTCTTTTGTAGTTTTTCAAAATCTATCCATTTAAGTGAGAGCTCACCTTACTTAAAGTCTAGTTGGTTGGGGCTTTCCAGTTTTCCAAGCTTCTCCGGGATTTTCATATGGCAGCACTTTATAGAACAAGATAAAAAGGGCAGCTTCCTCAAATTAGAGCCAAAAGAGAACACAGGGATTTGAATAGGGGAGAGAATGCATGGATTTTAGTAAAGAAGAAATAGTCATCTTTGATTCTGATATCAATCATCACCATCTGTTAGCATATGTGCTGCTTAGTATTCTAGGGTGCTTCTAGTCTATATTAAGATTTAATTTGGGATAATTATTTCTATTGTATGCTCTTGTGGTTATTGGTGTGTGTGTGTGTGTGTGTGTGTGTGTGTGTCTAATCTGAGTGTCCTGAACATTCCCGATATCAGCACTAGGGATGGGAGGCTGTTTCTGGGACTTGGAACAGAATTGCCAACTAATCAACTCTGACATGAGCAGGCATGAATCCGGGGTGTACTTTTGGGTATTTAGAGGCAGCAAAATTAACCTTACATGGAGGTGGAGACATAGTGGAGGTGAGTAAGAGAGCAGGCTGTGCCCTGCTCTAAGTTACTCCATGGTGTATAGAACACCACTTTTCAGGCTGTATCTAAACCTGAGTTATTCTGTTTTATAAAGCAGTAGTTTTCCTTGATTTCTTCATCTTGAATACAAGTGCTGGGTGGAATGACTACATCTTGTTCATACACAAAAACAACCATGTGCCTAACACAATTATAAGGTATAAATTGATAAATGAATTAATCATGCTAATAAAAATGACCAACGATGAACTTATTTGTTAAATCAGAAGCACATGGATGTATGAGTGCATAACTCATCAGAAAACCCAGGTCCATGAAGCAATCTCCTCCACCTGAGACCCATCAAAGGAAGAACACCCTAATACTGGGCAAGGCAGCACACTAACCACACCACCTGATCACTTACCATGAGCCTTGCCCAGGAAAATCATCTCAGCAATGAACCTTCTATTCTCTGTCCCTTGGTTTCAGTTTAGCATGTTTTTTTCTGCTGTGAAAACTGTGCACACTCCAAGTTGATGTGTCAAGCTGACACTCCAAACTGACACTCGGACACTGCCATTTTCCATATCCTAACCTGGAATAAATTGGCAATCTGATAGCTTTGAGTCCTGAACAAGCTCTTCAGTTAGTTCACAATCTTATCTGACCACCTGCAGTGACTCTTGCATTCCTCTCTGTGCTTTCACTTCAGTTTCCTGACCCCCTTTGGCTGTCTTAACCTGTTCTTATGTCTTCTGTAACCTATGTCTATATCTATCTGTATCTCTATCATTATGTGAAGTATGATGTGTGACTTGAGTGTTATTAGTGATTAAAATTGGAATAAAAGAATCCGTGATTGCCTGGTTTGGGACCATCAGGTGACCCATGAGTTTTGGTTAATTGCAACTGATGAAAGTAGTGTAGTTTGTGAATTTATTGTTACTCAATAATAATAAATTCTGATACTGTGAAAAGAAACCAACAGGTTTGGTCTATGTTAAGGACACAGATTGCTCACTACAGGTGACAGGTGATCACTGAAGTCTCCTGTCCCCTCAGCCAGCACCACTGCCCCCATTGTATTGGTATTCCATCCCCAGGCTTCTTGGTGACACATTCTCCCTCAGGGCAGTCATTCCTAAACTTGTTTCCCATTCCCCTCAGTCATGCCCACACCCTATTCAAGGTACATATAGTCCTGTCCCTTTCTCATAGGAACCTGCTCTCAGCAAGTTATCCTATGGAATAGGATTTGCTAAGCTAATTCACATTAAGGTATTAACAATTTTTAACAATTTAATATGTATATTCCACCATGCGACTAGTTCAAATTTAAGCTCAAAAGCATTTTATCCTCCCTTTTACTCCCTCCATCTGAGGATGGACTTTTATAAAACTCAGCATGAAAGAACTTTGGAGGGAAATGAGAACTTTCCTGACATCCCTCCAAGTCACCATGAAAGTGCCTGCCTACTCCTGTGAGCAAGGCCAGGCCTGTCCAGCCTTCCCCAGTACTCAGGGTTAGCTGCCATTGTTCTAGGACTTGGAGTCCATTTGTCTAGCTGTTTTCCAGGATCCCCCTACTAAAGTCTCAGAACCAGAAGCAGCAGTGATATCAACAGAATACCCTATGAGAGAGGTGGTGGCCAGAAATCTGGGACTGACCAATTTGCAGCCTGGATTTTGTCATGATTGTTGCAGTTGTTAACAGCACCAAAGTGGGTCACCCCAAATGAGATCAGCACCTTAGCTGATCTGGGTACAGCTGGGGTGACAGAAATATGCTTAATTTATTTTTAAAATTACGTATACCCTGTTTACTGTCTTTGGTTATGTTGCTTAGAAACTTTATAATTCTGACTCAAATTCAAGTTATAAATGGAACATTTGGAAAACTATGGAAAAATGTTTTTGGAACCCTGTCATCATTCAGGGAACTATTTTCTCCATATGAACTCTGCAGAACTCTCGTACATATGTACAACTGCATAGACATAATGTAAAACTATTTATTTTTTGCTTGTTAGTCTATCTGTCATAAAGGAGAAAATGTTTTCTTCTTTTCCCCAAGCTCCTGCCTCAGAAGATAAAAAGAGACATTTCTATTAAATTGACAGTATTGGAAACAAACCTTCCACATTTCTTTCTTTTCTTCATTCATTCTAGCTAGGCAAGAAGAATGATCAAAACTGGTGAGCAGAACTGCCTTCTACTGGGCAGGTATCAGGTGTCTTTCTCTCTGGCTTCCTTTCTGTAAACACATAGCCTACCTGCAGCTACCTGTGCCAACCTGTCTTCCACCCGTAAGCATTCCAGGGAGGTACCTGACCCTGCAGGGTGAAGTTCAATGCTTTGCCAAGATTGGGTTGGGAAATGCAATTCAGAGCACAAAGACTAAACACGATCTTTTAGACACTATTCTAAGCTTCATTCTTTAGTCCAGTTGTACCAGTAATAAAGCTACTATTTTGGTTTCTTGTTATTTTGTTTATTGGTCATTCTTCCCAGATCTTGAGAGAAAAGCATGAGTCACTCAAGATCCAACAGATTAGTGGAACAGAATCACGGAAGAGCAGCGTCTTTACACCTGCAAGGATCTTAGCTGAACAATTCCCTCCTGTTCTGCAAGCAAACTAACACCTGGAGGTATTCAGTTACTTACCCAAAGTTGCTCCTGGAATTTGTATTCAGTGATCTTTCCATGACTGTTACGTTATTCAGGGACAGCTGTGGTCACAAGCATTTGAAATCTTTGAATCTGTCTCTACCATTCAATACAAGATATCATGCATAGTGATCAAATTAGGGTAATTAGCGTTTCCTTCTTCTTAAACACTTGTCATTTCTTTGTGTTCAGAAATTTTGGACTCCTCTACTTCTTTGTAAAATATATAATATATTGTGAATTATAGTCACCCCTCTGTGCTGTGGAGGAGCTGAATATTGCTGAAGAAAATCACATAGCCAGGAAAATCAGTATCTCTGTAAACTTGAGGTCTCCAAGTTCCCCTCTAATAGCAGCATCCCCTTACAATCCTATTGCATTTCTTTGGCCATCTCATTCCCATATCCTCTGCAATGGCAATTACAAAACTCCCTCACATTCTGCAGGCTTCTGAATGCTTTTCTCTCTCATCACTCAATAGCAGATGCTTCCCTGTTTTGATAAATATAAATCAGGTGAGAACTCCTCAACTCTGATGCCAACTCATTCTTTCTCTCCTCATCTTGTCACAATGGAGGAGACAGTTCTCCTATCCAAAGTCAACCCCCTCCCATGTTCAGGAGTCCATCTCCCTCTCCTCTTGAAAATCCTATGCAGGAGTTTCTCTCACAGCCACAGCACACATGGAATCTTTACCTTTGCTACAGCCAAAGACACCGATGTATGATGGAATCTGTCAAATGTTAAGAGATCCTGGTCCATTGAGGTGGGATAGATGGTGGCATATTCATAATTCTGTTGTTCTGCTCACGTTGTTCTCCCTCCTTAACAGATTATTTCAATAAGAAGTTAAATATGCTAAAGCTTCTACCATCTTCACAACTTATGAACAAACATATAAACAAGCAAACAAAAATTCCATTCTGTTTTAGTCAGCCTTTTCGCTGCTGTGACTAAAGGATCTGACCAGAACAACTATAGAAGAGGAAAAGTTTATTTGAGGGCTCACAGTTTCAGAGGTCTTAGTCCAAAGAAGGCCAGCTCCATTTCTCAGGGCTTGAGGTGAGGCTGAACATCATGGCAGAGTGTGTGGCAGAGGGAAGCAGCTCACATCATGGTGATCAAGCCGCAGGGAGGGAGAGAGAGACTCCACTGTCCAGATACAAATATCTACCCAAAGCCACACCCCAATCCCACCTCCTCCAGCATAACACCCTCATTACCTATCATGCCTCTATTATAGCTTCTTAAAAAGATGTCTATGCTCTCTGCCCGTGTTTCTTCACTTTCCACTGCTCTCCACCCTTAATAAGCTCACCAATTGTTATTCTCTTTTTCTTCTCCTTCTTGGTCTCTCAGAAGACTCTATGCCTGCTAATCTCCCCTCCCATCCTAAAACCCCAAAATGACATTGAGCTCTCTTCACTTTCTTTTTAATCCCTCAATCATCTCTCAGTTGGTGCCACTGCTTGGTTCCAGTGGGCATTTTGATGTCCTCCTCAAAATCAAAGATACTTTATTTTGATAACTAAACCAGGGTTGTCCAAATATCCAGATCTTGGGATTCACTGACACAACCAACGAGTGATGAAGAGCTTGGCTCCACTCTCAACTTTTGTGTGGTTGTGTGTTAATGAGCATAATGCCATTCTGAGGCTTCTCAAACCTGGGTTTAGAGATGAGTATAGGACAATTCTTCCCAACATAAAGAGAGTTCTACTGGGACTTCTGAGGGAAAAAAAAAAAATTCTTCCAAGAAGATAACAGACACTCCCTTTCCTGGGTGTGGGAAAGGAAAGATACAGCCCTAAAGATTTTAGACAGCCGTCCTATAGCTGACTACTTAAAGGAGTCAGACTTAGAAGGAAGTTAACACCATATAAGGCAATGCCCAGAAATGGAAAGAAATGAGGAAATTTAGGGCATCATTAAACTGCTGAATCTAATCAACCCTGAAGCCCACATCCCCAGTTGGCTTCCCCATTACATACCTTTTATTCCTCAAGCCAGTCTGGGTTGTTCTAATGATTTGTAACTAAATCCATTCTTTCCAATTCACTGAGGTTTAAACTTTGAATTTCCTCTACGGTTGATTCTAATCATTTCTCTTTTCCCAACTTTTAGCCACCCCAGAGTCCTGGAACCATTTATATTTTGACAGTCAAAATTGTATCCCTAGACCGTCCTGTTTTTAAAGGCTAGACATACACACAGTCACTACTGACTCGGCATTTTCCCTAAACAACTTACAGCTAACTCAAGTATATCATGTCTAAAACTTATGTCATTTCTACTCCTCCCTTCAATTCCCCCAGGTGGTCATATACAACCTGCTTCTCCTACAGAGTTCCCTGGATTAGTAAATGCACCAAGCCTGAAGCTTAGGAGTCCTTTTTCTCTCTTTCTTCTACACCAAACCCCAACCTTCAATTGATTGTCAAATCCTGCCAATCCTTACTCCTAAGTAACTCTTACCCAACTAGTCCTGTCCATCTCTACCTCAATTCAAGCCTCCAACAATATTGACTGAAATATCCAATAGAAACACAACTAAAAGAGAGGGTTTTAAATGTAAATGATAAGTATTTTAGGTTAAGAACATGATAATTACTCTAGTTTAATCATTACATAATGTATACATGTATCAAAATATCATATCACACCCCCCCCAAATACATATATTTTTCAAAAAACAGAAGTGTTTGAATATTTTGGTAGCTTCTTTTAAAATTACATGTGGTAATCTATGGTAGTTTGCAAAGAAAATGTTAAAATATAATATATTTTAAGTCATGGTAGCAGAAATTAAGTGAACAAATCATTAAGTAAACGATCATTCAAAGACTGGTGTTGTTTTGGCAGAAACTTGAGAAATTCTTCAAAGTTGGCCGGTGGGTTTGTGTCTTTGTCTATCTGCAATAGAATTCAGAAAGTATAAGATGAATCATACATTTGGCAATAGCTATGAGATAAATCAAGTTTTTGGTGAAGAAATTTAGAAGTACCATCCATGGAAAATATGAAAAAAGCAAAACCTTCCAGAAACAAATCTCCATGCTCTGGTCTGCTTCAAGTCCCTGCCATTTTCAATTTAAAGTGAGTACAGTAGTTTATTTCAGAATTGTCAGCAAACAGAATAGAAGTATTCAAAAGAAGTATTATATTCATAACTCAAGAGGGGACATGAGCAAATTCTATTTTAAACAGTTCGTATCACCAGACACTTTACACATCAAAATATCCAGATGGCAATCCTGCAAGGCAGATCTAAGTTTTGTATAGGTGGAAGTTATCCAATGTGGATACTGGAAAAACTTAGATTGGGGCTCTAAAAGCTTTGGTTCCAATCCCATCTCTGAAGTATTCCATTTCTAATAAAGATAATGCTTGTTACACAGGGTTGATTTGAGGATCATTTGTGTGATGATATGAACATTTTGTAAGCCATGGTTATACTGTGCAACCCACTTACCTGTTTTCAACCCACTTACCTGTCTCTGGGTCATAGTTCTTACCATCTCTAGGTTTTTGTTCTATAAAAAATTCTCTAGGGGCTGGGGATATGGCTCAAGTGGTAGCATGCTCACCTAGCATGCATGAGGCACTGGGTTCCATTCTCAGCACCACATAAAAATAAAATAAAGATATTGTGTCCACCTAAAACTAAAAAATGAATATTAAAAAAAATTCTTTACACATGCACAAAAGAAAGTCATGTGAATACAGAGGCAGAGATTGGGCTGGTGCATCTACAAACCAAGGAATGTCAAAGATTGCTGGCAACCACCAGAACCCAGGAGAGAAGCATCAGATTTTCTCTCAGAGCCTCCATAAAGAACCAACCCAGCAAATACCTTCATTTCAGCCTTCTAGCCTCCAAAATGTGAGAGAATAAATTCCTGTTCTTTTAAGCTTCTTATGAAAGCTTCCCTAGGAAACTAATACAGCCTTTGATCTGAAAGCAGAAGATTCAAACTGATTAACACTCAGCATCCCCACTCCTAGGAATATAACCAAAGAAACTTTTGCACTTGACACCACATTCAGAAAATGATAATGTTGTCACAAAATGATAATGTTGTCACAAAATGATGTGGCTTGATTCACGACTGGATACTGTGATATATTCACAAAGTGCAATATTTACACAGCAATGAAAAGTGATACTTGAAACCAGGCACAGTGGCCAACACCTGTAATCCCAATGGCTCAGGAGGCTGAGGCAAGAGGATAACAGGTTCAAAGACAGCCTCAGCAAAAGTGGGGACTAAGCAACTCAGTGAGCCCTTGTCTCTAAATAAAATACAAAATAGGGCTGGGGATGTGGTTCAGTGGTTGAGTGCCCCTGAGTTCAATCCCAATACCCATCCCCTAGAAAAAGTAATACTTGAAGTATAGTTATATGCAACAACATGGATAAATCATGGAAATCTAATGTTGAGTGAAAAGTAAGTCCCAGAAAACTACATATCATATAGCTATTTTCTTATAGGACATAAATGCTAGTAAGATTAAGCATAGATTTCTATGGTAAACAGTTTTTTAAAAAACTAAACATTTGTTTACCATATGATTCACAATAGTATACTCAGATCTTTATCCTAGGAAAATTACAAGTTGTGTTCACACCAAACCTGTACATGAATGTTCATAAGAGCGTTATTTGTAATAGCCAAAAACTAGAAACAAATCAAATGCCTCAAAGGGGTGAATTGCTAAACTATGGTACATTCATACTATGTAATAATACTCATCAATAATAAAAATAAGGTAATAAACTTTTGGCAAACATAACAATTTGGATAGATTAAAAGAATTAATACTATATTTTTTAAAGCCAACCTCAAAAGGTTATATACTATACAATCCCATAAATGTAACATTCTAGAAATGACAAAACAAAAGAGATGATTCATACTATAAAATATTGCTAAAAGAAATTAAAGACAAAAATAAATGGAAATCATGCCTTTAGGGATTGGAAGGTATAATATTGCTAAAATGCCAATATTACCCAGACTGATCTATATATTTAATACAATCCCTGTGAAAATCCCAATGGCTTTTTTTTTTTTCAGAAGAAAAATGTGTCTTAAAATTCCTATGAAATCTCAAGGGATGCTGAATAACTAAAATAATCTTGAAAAAAAGAAAGAACCAAATTGGAGTCTTATACATCTTGATTTCAAATTTGTTTATAAAGTTGCATAATAAGAACAGTATAGTACTGGCAAAATAAACATAGACAAGTAAAACAGAATAGAGTGCCTAGAATAAACACACATGCATGGTCAACTGATCTTTGCCAAAAATATATCATAGGAAAAGAATAGTCTGTTCAACAAATGGTGTTGAGAATATTAGATGTTCACATGCAAAAAAAATAAAACAAAATAACATTGGATCCCCTGCCTTACACTACTCATAAAAATCAACTCAAATGGACTAAAACATAGAGGAAAAGTTTTTTACGTTGTTTTTGACAATTTCTTGAATATGACACCAAAAGCACAAAAAAGACAAACAAATAGGACTATATCAAACTGAAAAACTTCTGCATGGCAAAGGAGACAATAAACAGAATGAAAAAGCAACTCAGAAAATGGAAGAAATATTTGCAAACCCTCTATCAGATAAGGAATTAATTTCCAAAGTAGATAAGGAACTCCTACAACACAATAGCAAAATAAGTTTTTTTCATGTGTAAAAGACTTGAACAGACATTTCTCCAAAGAAGACATACAAATGACCAATGGGCATATGAAAATATTTTCAACATCATTAATTTTTAAAGAAATGCAAGTCAGAACTACAATGAGACAACTGTTAGGATGTCTTTTATGAACAAAAATATGAGAACCATTGTCAAAAATATGGACAATTTGGCAACTTTGTGCACTGTTGGTGGGAAAGGTGCAGCAGCTATGGAGAACAGCACGGAGGTTCCTCAAAAAATTAAAAACAGAACTACCATGTGATTCAGCCACCCCACTTCTGGATACATATCCGAAGGAACTGGAATCAGGATCTCAGTGGGTATCTGCATTCCCATGTGCGTTGCAGCATTATTTACATAGTTAAGAGATGGAGGCAACCTACATACCAATAGAGGAGTGAATAAAGAAAATATGGTACATGTGAGTAATAGAATACTATTCAGTTTTTAAAAAGAAGGAAGTCTTGCCATTTGGGACAACATGGAAGAAAGTTGCAGACATTATGCTAAGTGAAATAAGCTAGTCACAAAGGACAAATACTACCTGATTTCACTTACATGAAGTATCTATAATAGACAAGATCATTGAAGCAGGGAACACAATAATGGTGGGGAGGGGTTCTGGAGAGTGGGAAAAATGGGGAATTGTAGGGTATGAATCATGGGGTATAAATTTTCAGTCATGCTTAAATGAATAAGATCTAGAGATCAACGTAGTGCTTAGAGTTAACAATATATATTATTCACCTCAAAATTTAAGAGGGGAGGTCTCATAATAATTGTTCTTACCACATACACGTCTAAAAGCCATATAGGGAAACTTGGGGATGTGGTAACTATGTCTGTTGTCTTGATTGTGTTGATAGCACCATAGGTGCTTTCAGATATCCAAACTTATGAAAATGGATGCATTAAATATGCACAATTTTACATATCAATTATCTCTCAATAAAGCTGTTTTTTAATAGAGCTGGAGAACAAATTAGTGATTACCAATGGTTAGAGAGGAGTAAGGCAGGAAGGGAGATGATCATGACTATCAAAAGGTAGCATGTGGAATCTTAGTGATAGCACTGTGTGTATTTTGACCATGGTGGTGGTCACACAAATATAATGAGACAAAACTGCATAGAAATAAACAAATACATGTCAGCAAAAGTGCATGTATAATAGTGAATAAGACAAGCACTATCCCAGCCCTGAGGGGGATTAGAGCAGAGCAGAGATGAAAATAGGACTAAACCCATCTTCTGAGTTTGCAATTCATCAGTTTTCAGATGCGCTACGATGGAAAAATGTCCAATGCCTTGAGAATATAAATCAGAAAAACCTCTCCTTGTCATCTGGTTCAGTGAAGATGTTCCCTGAGAGAGCATTGCTTAAGATGAAACTGAATGGATGAATAAGCAGATGTGAGGTGAATGACTAGGATCTTGACATTAGGAGGCATTTAGGATCTTGGTTTGAGGCAGAGAAAACACATGTGTTCCCTCATGTGTTGTCTTGAGTTGGGAAGCAGCATGACTTAGAGGAACTGAAAGATATTTAACAAGACCGGCACAAAGACAGCAAAGGGGAGAAAGCTCCAAGATGCAGATGAAGAGGGAGACAGAAACTAGATCATCTAAGCAGCGTTGTGGGAGGAGTGACCAACCTGCAAAGGGAATAGCTGCGGAGCCGTGAATGAGAAGGTCAATAGAAATTAGAGTCAAGGCACTAAGACCCCAGGTTGCTGTGTGGGTGCTCCCTATGAGCAGGGATGACTGTGGGAGTCAGGTTGGAAACAAGACCAGAGCCAGACTTCAGCAGGTAAGAAGTTTTAATAGTGGCACCAAGTAGTGACTGGAAAATTTTGAGATCTCAACTCATTACCTCCCTTAAACATCCCCCCCCAAAACCACCTAATCATAGTAGTAGTAGTAGTAGTAGTTAAATTGTGATTGTGGCCAAGAGAGCAATTGCTGTGTGGTGGAAAGGGAAATTAAGCATCTGGTTGTACATGTTGTAGAATCACACTGGTCATGTAATATGTACATAGAGTAATAATGTCCGTTTCATTTAACTATCCTTCCTACCCTATGTCCCCTCCCATCTCTTCACTCCCCTCTGGTCAATCCAAAGTACCTCTTTTTTCCCTAGCTCCCCCCCTCCCCAGCCTCCATAATGTGAATTAACATCCACATAACAGAGAAAACATTGGGCCTTTGATTTGGGGGGTTGGCTATTCCCCTTAGCATAATATTCTCCAGCTCCATCCATTTATCTGCAAATGCCATAATTTCATTCTTCTTTAAGACAGAGTAGTATTCCATTGTGGATATATACCACATTTTCTTTATCCATTCATCTGTTGTGAATTGAGCTGCTATAAATATTGATGTGGCTGTGTCACTGTAGTGTGCTGATTTTAAGTCCTTTGGGTATTAAATGAGTAGGATAACTTGGTCATTGCAAGTTTTCTGAGGAATCTCCATACTGCTTTCCATAATGGTTGCACCAATTTGCAGTGCCACCAGCAATGTAGGAGTGTACCTTTTCCCTCCACATCCTTGCCAACATTTATTGTTGCTTGTATTCTTGATAATTGCCATTCTGACTAGAGTGAGAGGAAATCTTAGAATTCTTTTCTTTGTTTTCCCTTTGTTTCTGAGGATTGAACTCAGGGGCACTTGACCACGGAGCAACATCCCCAGCCTTATTTTTGTATTTTATCTAGAGACAGGGTCTCCCTGAGTTGCTTAGCTCCTTGCTTTTGCAGAGGCTGGCTTTGAACTCGTGATCCTCCTGTCTCAGCCTCCTAAATTGCTGGGATTATGCCTGCTGGGATTACAGGCATGCACCACTGTGCTTGATTTAGAGTAGTTTTGATCTGCATTTCTCTAGTTTCTAGAGATGTTGAACATTTTTTCATGTATTTGTTGGTCAATTGTATTTCTTCTTCTGTGAAGTGTCTGTTAAGTTTCTTAGCCCATTTATTGATTGGGTTATTTGTTTGGTTGTTTGGTTGTTTGTTTGTTTGTTTGTTTTTGATGTTGAGTTTTTTGAATTCTTTATATATCCTGGAGATGAATGCATCTGAATTTCTACATCAGGAAGATGCCCTGGGGTGTAGGAACTCAACACTTTCGAAATAACATTTTTATCTCAGCTTCTCTGTCTCTTGAATTCTTCCAATTTGCAGATAAGTTCGAATTATTTTCATTATAATATTTTCCCTTGACTTTACCCCCATTCTGGCAACTGCACACTCTTCTCAGGTAAACTTACCAAAGGCTAATGGCAGCAGAATGATGTTTCCAGAGTTGTCTCTGGAGACAGGAGAAGGACCTCGACTACAGCCTTATTGACGATTCCTTTAACCACCTACCTGAAGTTAGCCTTATCATTGCATTTCAACCTGTATTCCACACCAGACTGTGGAGCTCTATTGAAATGACAGATAGTTGTTTAAACCTAAAGAGAATGAAATCTGGGAAAGACAAATGAAGTGAAATAGAGCAATGTAGAAAAATGATTTCAGTCCAAGCAGAACACTAATAAGGCTAGAGCCATCCAAAAGCAAAACTGATTATACCACTAAGTGTAAAATGCAAAACTATGAAACTACCAGAAGACCACCAAGAAGAAAATCTAGATGACCCTGGGCATGGCAATGACTTTTTAGCTACAACCACAAAGGCCAATTCATGAAGGTAATCATCACTTCATTAAAATTTAAAATTCCTCTTGGGCATAGTGGCATATACCTTTAATCCTAGCTACTGGAGAGGCTGAGGTGGGAGGATCACAAGTTTGAGGCCAGCCTTAACAACTTCATGAGGCCTTGTCAAAAGGGCTGGGGATGTAGCTCAGAGGTAGAGCTCCCCTGAGCTCAGTCTCTCTCTTTCTCTCTCCGCACCCCCCTCTCTCTTACACACACACATACACACACACACACACACACATACATTAAAACTTCTGCTCTGTCAAAGGCAATGTTAAGAGTATAAAAGAAAAGACAGAGTAAGAGAAAATACTTGCAAAAGACTATTGTTTGATGTATACAAAGAACTCTTAAAACTCAACAATACAAAATAACTCAATTAAAAAATGAACCAAGGATCTCAATCAACACTTTACCAGATGAGACACACAGATGACAGATGATCATATGAAAAGATGCTTCACACCATACGTCATCAGGGAAAAGAAAATTAAAACAATGAGATACCAATACAAACCTACAGAATGTCTCAGATCCAGAATGCTGATAATCTGAAATACCGGAGAGGACGTGGAGCAACAAGAATTCATTCATTGCTCCTGAGAATGCAGAACAGTGTAACCACTTTGGAATTCGGCTTAGTAAGTCTTTACAAAATTAACAATACCCCTACCATATGCCTCAACCCTCATGCTCCTTGATATTTACTCAAAGGAGCTGAAAACTCATGTCTCCACAAAGACCTACATGTGGGTATTATAACAGTTTTATTCATAATTGCCTAAAAATGGAAGCAACCAAAGTGTCTTTCAGAAGGTGAATGGGTAAATAAACTCTGATTCTTCAAGACCATGGAATATTATTCAACACTAAAAAAGAACTGAGCTATCAAGCCATAAAAAGATAAAAAAGAGGGGCTGGGGTTGTAGCTCAATGGTAGAGCACCTGCCTAGCATGTGTGAGGCAGTGAGTTCAATCTTCAGCACCACATAAAAATAAATAAATAAAGCAAAGGTATGGTGTCCATCTACAACTAAAAAAAATTTTTTAAAAAAATAAAGATATGAAGGAAACTTGAATGCATATTAGTAAGTGAAAGAAGCCAATATGAAAAGCCACATACTATATGATTCCAACTCTGATATTCTGGAAAAGGCAAAACTGTGGGACAGTATAAAAGATCAGTGGATGTCAGGGATTGGGATGAAGGGAAGATAACAAGGAAGAGTAGAATGAAACTACATCACAATAGTATAATGGTAGATACATGTCATTGCACATCTGTCATGGAATGCTCAATACCAAGAGCATGTTCTTATTTAGATTGTGGAGTAATATGTCAATGGAGATGCCTCAGCTGTAGCAAATGTATTCTGATGGGAATGTTGATAATGAGGGAGATTATGAATGTGCAGAGGCAAGGAGTACGTGGGAAATCTCTATCTTCTTCTCAATTTTGCTATAAACCTAAATTTCTAAGAAAGAAAAATTAAAGTCTAAAAATTAGAAGCATGCATATTAATCTGAGTGCAATGGACCTTCGATTTTATTGGTTTATTTATAGGAGATATGCATGTATCTTCAATGACCAAGGATTTATCTTGATTTATAATGCTATATTAATGGAAGTTTGCAATATTTGATTTTATAAAATCAATGAGATCTGTATGTGCTGTGATAACTGATTGAACAAAAACTACCCCTGGTGACTCTGCCTCTTCCATCAATGTCAATATGACCTTTCCTTCCATCTCTGAGATAAAACCACTGGAAAAGGCAAGAGACACATCAAATTCTCATTATTTTAAACTCTGTATTGGATTTAGTCCCTTTGACCACGCCTTTTTAGGATACTCATCCACTGTCTTTCCAGATACCGCCTTTTCTGGTTCCCCATCTCTTGTCTGCTCAAAGTTCCTACTTCTAAAACTGCTCTTTTAATTTTTCCTTCTTAGTACAACCTTCAAAAATTATTCAGTTTTCCTGCTCAATTCATTTCCATATGCACTTCTGAGCACCAAAGGATGTGTGAGGCTTGATGGTAAATGCTGTAGGTACAAAGATAAGACATGCAAATCATGAGAGAGGCATATAAGTAAAGAAGTACAGGATGAACTTTATTTATTTATTTTTTTTTTTAAATTTATTTTATCTTTATTTCTTTTTTTTTTTTTATTGTGGGTTGTTCAAAACGTTACAAATTTCTTGACATATCATATTTGACACTTTGATTCAAGTGGGTTATGAACTCCCACCTTCACCCCATACACAGATTGCAGAATCACATCAGTTACAGGATGAACTTTAAGTACTACAATCAAAACAACTCATCCAGGTGACTCCTCCATGGGAAGATAAAGTAGTAAGATCTGTCCTCTTCTCTTCTTACCCACTGTTCCTGGGTGTCTTAATTGGGCCCTTTCAATTAGGAAAGGTTCACACAGTTGATTCAAATAAGGAGGAGTTTATTGTAATAACACAAGTGAGCCAGTAAAGGTCAAAGGTATCCACCGGGGTTAAAGAACAGAGGAATAGCCAGGCACAGTGGTGCAAGCCTGTAAATCCCAGTGGCTCAGGAGGCCAAGGCAGAAGGATTGTGAGTTCAAAGCCAGACTCAGCAATAGCAAGGTGTTAAGCAACTCAGACCCTGTCTCCAAATAAAATACAAAATAGGGCTGGGGATGTGGTTCAGTGGTTGAGTGCCCCTGAGTTTAACCCCTGGTGCCAAACCAAACAAAACAAACAAAAACAAAAACAACCAAAAAACAGAGATGTGTTCCTGTTTCTGTACCTCATCAGTTAGGCTACATTATACTCTCTGGTTTCTCACAACTCCAGTTTACACACAGCCTATAATGGTTCTTCATCTTGTGAATCTTATCTGTTTCACCACTTCTATCAATTGCCACACAAAGTTAATTCACACAAACTCTCAAGGGAAAGAATCCTGATTTTTCCAGCAATACCTTTAGCTTTAAGTTTTGTCAAAAATCACTAGCGACCTGAGAATGGACCCCACTCCCAATCCAACCCACTCTGGCAGGAAGGAGGGATGAACACATAACAAAGCAGATGCTGACACTGCCCTGCTTTTTATATCCTCAAATGTATAGAAAGAATGCTATTCTCTTTTGTATGACTTTCAAGGTTCCCCATGATCGGGCCTACCTCTCCAATTTCATTTTCTGCCAAAGTTTCTAGACCACTTCAGAACTCTTCCTACCAAAGGGCTACCACATTTGCTGTTGCCACTACCTATACCATGACCCAGAATGTGAGCTCCATGAGACAGGAACCTGGCCTGTCTTGTTCACCAGATGATCATTCATGCCCAGAACACCACCTAACAGAATGGAGGCTAAAAAATGAATTTTTCTAATAAATGTTGATTATGTAGAAACATAGCAGTTCTAAGGCTCCCTTAATGACAGAGGCCGAGATTAGGAAGACATAATCATTGAGTCATTGAGGTCTAGCTTGTTCTCTGAGCATGTTTCCTCCTGTGTTCTAATGCTAAAGTTTTCCAGACCTGTATGTTAGCAGCTAAAGTTCTATATTCTCAATTTCATATCTGCATATCTAACTTCCACTGAAAATCTCCAACTCTACATTCCATAGTGATGACAGGTTTGTCCTTGTCTCTCAAGCCTGTGCTTCCTCTTACATTCCTTCTGGGGATTTTGGTTTGTTTGTTTTGCTTTTGCTTAAAAAAAAAAAAAAAAAAAAAAGTTTCTCTATTCAGGCACTCACCCAAAATAAGAAACCTGATCTTTCCTACCTGCCCCTTGCTCACTTCTTAAATCAATTTTCTTAATTCTTCTCATTTTCCCCTAATAAGTGGCTTTAAAATCCATCTTCCCCTTCCCACTCTCATTTCTATTGCCTTCAGTTAGCCTTCATTATCTCTCAAGATTGGAATTCTCTCCCTGCAGTTCCCCTGGTGAGTCCCCCTTTGGCCTAATCTAGTAACAACATTTCCATTGAAGCAATCTTTTAAGAATATAAATGTGATCATGGCATTTCCCTTTTTAGAATTCTGTGTTGGTGTCATGGTCAAAATAATTCATAAGGCTTTTTGTTTTTTCCCTTGTACTCGGGATTGAATCCACAGGTGCTTAACCACTAAACTATATTGCCAACCCTTTTAATTTTTTTATTTAGAAACAGGGTCTTACTAAGTTGCTTAGGGCCTGGCTAATTTGCTGAGTCTGTCCTTTAATTTGGCAATCCTCCTGCCTCAACCTTCCAAACCACTGGGATTATAGTCATGCACTACCACACCTGGCCACAAGGTGGCCCTTGATGGTGCAACCCTTGATGGTCCTATTTCCCATTCTTTCTCTACCCCTTGAATATAATATCGAACGGTTTGCTTTTTCAAAATTCTTTAGGTTAAGGTGTGTTCTGTTTCTTCTATTTGGAATGTCTTTACCACCCATCCCCTTTAACCTAAAACCCCCAGGATAAAAAGTCAGTCTTTAAACACTTAAATGGATAAACTCTCTCTTTTGAAAAAAAAACAATAAAGATAGTTGAAGAGAAAAAAAAAAAAAGTAAAGTTCCTGCTATGCTTGAAGTGCCTAGGAAAAATGTCAAAAAATACTGAAGAAGTGAAGTCCAAGGGCCTAAGCATTATGCACAGAGGATGCTCCTAGAAGCAAGGGGAAAGATTACCTGTGAAAATACTAAGAAATATCACAAACATCTGGAGAGATGAGATTGCGATGGCAAAAATGGCAAGAAAAGTCAGAAACTTCTATGTTCCTGTGAACCCAAATTAATATCTGTCCACAGGATCAAAGGTACCCCCAGCAGGAGCCTTCAGGCCCAAAAGATGTTGTAGGATATTTATGGTTACCAAGACTTCAGTGGCTCATCTTTAAAGCTTAATTCAAGCCTTTTGAAGGAAATGAAATGGTCCTCAGCATAGATGTGACAAAAACAGGAAGCAAATTTGTCTTGATGAATGATCTCTTATTGTGTAAATGCTCGGCAATTATGACATCATCTGCATAGATTATTTGATTTGTGATATCTATACAATTGAAAAAAAATATTTCAAAGAGACAAATAACTTACAATGGCATTTAGATTATTTCCTCCATGAGAGGTATTGAAGAAGAGAACATCCATTTGTGACAGAGGAATATGCAGTTAGCAGGGAAGACTGGATCATTTGGAATCATATTAACAGAACAAACACAAGGGTCTACCCCTGAATCATTAGACGGAGAAAACCCATGTGGATTTCACCTCCCTGTGAAGCCTTTCCCTCTACCCTGAGATAGAGTTAGTTCTCCTTGTAATCTACTTCTGCATCTCATAAATGTCTATTATGGCACATGTCTCACTCTGCTGGTTTATTTATACGTCTGTTTCCCCTATGGATTGCAAGCTATTTAAGGACAAAACACTTTGCACCTTCTGTACTTTCTATGTCAGCTCAGGCTTGACCTTAGGGCTTCCTGGTGAACTAGTTACAATATGCTAAACTAAAGACTTGCCTGTCCTTCCAGGGAATGTTACTGGCACAAGAATACTTAAAACTAAAGTAACACATATGCTTGTATTTTATTGACTGGAACTCCAAGACTTAAGTAGGAACAATGTCCAAAATAAAGCCAAATTCCCTGACAGGACTCTAAATCAAGTGTTCTCTGCTTTTGAGAATTTATTCCAACCTCTTGTTGCCTCAGTCTGCTAACTCTGCTGATTTGCTTTATGCTCTCCAGCTGTTTTCACTTCCCAAGATTTTAACGTTTTCTTCCACTGACCAAAATGCACAGAACAGCTTATAAGGAAGTTGTACTTATTTTGAGTGGAATTATTTCTTGGTTTTGCTTCCTTTTTTTAAACCCACTCTCCACCCCAAACATAACTTAGCTTCTCTCATACAATCCATCCATTACTTATCTGTGACCCATCACGTTAAATTCCACTGTAACCCAGAATTCTTTTCTTATATACCAGCTCAGCATACCCATCTATCCCAAGGTTTGTTATTAATGTGAATTTTACCTTTCTTTCTATCGTACATCTTTGGTGCTGCAGAATATTTGACAATCCATGAACTTGAAAAAGCACAGTCCATCAATCTTTTTGTGGAAAAGCTAACAAAGGAATTAGCCCAAGAATGACTTTGTTCAAGTCCCAGTTTTCTAGTAGAAAACATTCTTTTTCCATGATAAAATGTCTAACTATCCTTATAAAATCACATTCTCTTTGCATATTTTCTTTTTGCCCAGTCTATTTAGACAAGTGTCAATACCTGAAGAAAAGAGGAAAGGGCTAGAAATATGACTTGGAGTTTCAAACCCAGCTTGAAATGAGCTCTGTAATCTTAGTCAAGTCACATACTTCTTCAGTTGTGAGTATGAATGCCTGGCTATTCATTGCTTAGCCAGGCAAGCACCTGGCTAAGCAATGAATAAATAAAATTCTTTTAAAGAGATCTTGAATCTGTGGTGTAGGTACTTTAACATGTGTTAAGAACTAAAGGGGCTGAGATCGTATCACACTTGAGATCTAAAGAGTCATAATTTCATGAATTCTGACCAAAGAAATTCCTGGGTCAGAGACCAAATTCTCTATTATCATGACATGGAAAGAAGCAGAAGTATCAACATATTTGCATGAGTTCTCTTTGATCCCAAGCTGAATTGTGCACATGGTTACATTTTGGAACAAGAACCCTGAGTTTGGGGAAACTGAAACTTTTATAATGGGCAGTAAGCATGCCTGCCTTTGCTCCAGAGGAAGACATTTTCTTCATGTTCCAAGGTCATCTGCTACATGAACATGCTTGAAAAGACAAGAACAAAGGACATTCAATGCCTCCACCATAAGTTGCAAAAATATGAGAGACCCAAGGAGAATTATCTCCTAGAATTTGGCATTATGAACAAAGTACATCCTGCTCATCTATCCCTTTCCTGAGAAAACTCCTCTATTTCTAGAAGATGGACTTAATTATGATTTTTCTTTTGAATTCAAATTTAATACAACATACTTTCCCTATGGGATTCTGACTTTACAACTCTCAGAAACCAAGCAATAATATTAAATCTATTTAATGGGATTTCATGGTGAGTTTTTAAACACCTACTATTACTTGAGGTTCAAATATAGACCAGATACTCTGCTACTTCTGTGCTTCACCTACATTACTTCATTTTATCTTAAAAAAAAATACTGCAGGGTAGATATTTTACAGATGTTGGAAACAGAAACTAAATAAATAAATTATCAACATCTAGAAACTTTTGCTTCCTAAAATCATGCTTTTTCTGCTAACCAACAAATGGCACATGGAAATTGAGGTGGCCAGAGGTCTGAGTCATAGCATGGACAACTATGATTCACAAAGTGCTGCCTGAACATCAGTCTTGTCTAAGGCAATGTATTGGTTTACTGATTATGAGAAACACCTAGGAAGTTGGTAAAGATGCAGATTCTTGAGCCTCCACCAGAGAGATTCTGATTCACATAATCTTTGTTGGGGCTCAATAATATCTATTTTAAACAAACTCTTCAAAGTATTCTAATACCAGTGGTCATTGAAACTTATCTGGAAAATGCTAAGACCCTGAGTTATATAGAAAATTATCTGAGAACTGTTGAAGTTGCCATTCCAGAATAGATTACTATTCTACAAATGTAGCATAGCCAGTATCAAAGCTAATCAGGAAAAACTTTTTTAAATAACAAAAGAAGCATAC
Organism: Marmota marmota marmota; assembly: GCF_001458135.2. Taxonomy (NCBI): domain Eukaryota; kingdom Metazoa; phylum Chordata; class Mammalia; order Rodentia; family Sciuridae; genus Marmota; species Marmota marmota. The sequence goes on from NW_026000229.1 coordinate 53,486,819, forward strand.
ATCATTACCAATTGAATGTAGGATTTGATAATAAAAACTAAAGGAAAAGATATATCCAAAAGATAATATCCAAAACCAGTAGATACAGAAAGAACCTGATTGGTTATTTTATTACATCAAGGATTCTAGATACTGAACTTTTCACGAGGAGGATTTAATTCTTACTTTACACAGATTTTGATGCAGACTGCCAAGCACAGAAATACTATGAAACATGCAATGTTTCTGAAGATAATAAAGGTGGCTTTGTAAAGTTGTTATAAAGATTCAAATTATTTTTCAAGTGCTTAAGGTAGCGTCTAGCACATTGTAGACTCATTAAGTGTAGTGCTGTTGTGTGCTTTACTTACAAAAATAGAATGAGAAAGTAGCATGTACTTATATACTATATGTATGTGTGTGTATATAATTGTGTGTATATGTAATATGTGTGTACATGTATACATGCTGTATATTCTCTTTTTCTTATCTTACAACTGCTAAGTTGATCCTTAGTCAGGTTTAGCACCCGGCCTGCTTCCAAAGCCTGATTTGCATGTGAAGCCAGAGTGGGGTGCTGAGGGTGCTACTGAGAGACAAAAATTATTCTAAAGAAGAGTTTCTGAGGTGCAGGTGGCAAAGATTTTCTCCAATTCTGTGAGTTCTCTCTTAATGATTGTTTTGTCTTTTTTTATTGTTTTCTTTTCTATGAAGATGTTTTTAGTTTGATACCATCCCATTCCTGGTTTTACTTCTTGTGCTTTAGGAGTCTTGTTGAGGAAGTCAGTTCCTAAGCTGACCCGATGGAGAGTTGGGCCTACTTTTTCTTCAAGTAGTCTCAGGGTCTCTGGTCTAATGCCTAGGTCCTTGATCCACTTTGAGTTGAGTTTTGTGCAGGATGAGAGATAGGACTTCAATTTCATTCTACCATATATGTATTTCCAGTTTCCCCAGCACCATTTGTTGAAGAGACTATCTTTTCTCCAATGTGTGTTGATGGCAACTTTGTCTAGTATGAGATAACCATATTTAAGGTTATGTCTCTGTGTCTTCTATTGTGCTCCACTGGTCTTCATGTCTTTTTTTGTGTGTGTGCCAATACCATGCAGTTGTTGTTACTATAGTACCTCAGATTAATCTCCAGGACAAACAAAGAATGTAAAAAACTTAATACCCAAAACACATAACCCAATCAATAAATGGGTAAAAGAATCAAACAGTCACTTCACAGAAGAAATATGAATGGTTAACAAATTTGTGAAAAAAAATGTCCAACATCTCTAGCAATTAGAGAAATGCAAATCAAAACTACACTGAGATTCCATCTCACTCTAGTCAGAATGGCAATTATCTAGAATACAAGCAACAATAAATGTTGATGAGGATATGGGGGAAAAGATACATTCATACATTGCTGGTAGGACTGCAATTGATGCAACCATTATGGAAAGACTGGAACCACCATTTGACCCAGTTACCCCATTCCTTGGTTTATACACAAAGGATTTAAAATTAGCATACTACAGTGATACAGCCACATCAATGTTTATAGCAGCTCAATTCACAATAGCCAAGCTATGGAACCAACCTAGGTGCCCTTCAACATATGAATGAATAAAGAAAATGTGATATATATACATAATGGAATACTACTCAGCCATAAAGAAGAATGAAATCATGGCATTTGCCAGTAAATGAAAGGAACTGGAGACTATCATGCTAAATGAAATAAGTCAATCCCCAAAAAACAAAGGCTGATCTCTCTGATGTGTGGATGCTGACACACAATAAGGAGCAGGGGGAGGAAAGAACAGAAGTTCATTGGATTAGACAAAGGGGAATGAAGGGAAGGGAGGAGGATGGGAATAGAAAAGACAGTAGAGCAAATCAGACATAACTTTCCTATGTTCATTTATGAATACATGACCAGTGAAATGCCACATCATGTAGAACCACAAGAATGGGATCCTGATTAGAATAAGTTATATTCCATGCATGCATAATATGTCAAAATACACTCTACTGTTATGTGTATCTCAAAAGAACAAATAACAGAAGATAAAAAGAAGAGTTTCTGCCAGAAAGAAGAACTTTGCTTATTGTAAATACAATGTTATCATGTACTGAAGTTTGGTGTATGTATTCAGGTTTGTCTCTAATATATCTAAATACAAATCACTGATATTTCATTTACTGATTCCATGTTTTATATAAATAGATTAGAAATCCTAATTCTAGAGAAATAAGAATTTTAAATAAAGACTAAGAAAGTTAAAGATTGCAATATATTTCAAGGTGATGTTTGAAAAGAATTATTTGTTGTTCCTGGTCTGAGAAACGCATTATATAATCCATTTACTTGCTTTTCCTTTTTCACTGTTCAAAGCCTATCTTCAATATAGTACACCCAACAAAACCAATTCCTTTCATGCCCTCTACTGGATGTTTGAAGTTAAACATCAGTAACACTGTAAAGTAACCAAAGTAATTAGACACATAGTGTTCAAAACCTTCTTTTATAACTTCTTGAAACCAAAATTCAGCCCCATGAGTTCACTCCTGTGGAATTCCTTTGTGCCTAAAATGCTACTTTCAAAGCCAGCTCTTTCCAACAAATAGAAATTATTGGCTGAGGGGAAAGGAATGAATGGATACAGTTTATATCACTGCAATCTTTGAGGTGTCTCAAAGGTTGGCTGAGCCGCTGGCCATTGTGATAGAAAGAAGCCCGTGTCCTGGTTCCATAATAATATCTACAGGCAGTTGAAGAGTGGGATGGGACAGTCAGGCCATTACTAACATTACTAAAGAAATTCTCCATATTATCTGCTTTTGCCCAGGACCCACCAGAAGGAGGGCAAAGAAGTTCTTTACTTGATGATTTAGCTTTATATGGCCATCCCTACAGAGTATACCTCAGGGGCATCTTTAATTCAGCTCACCTACCCCCTCTCAGGACTGATTTTTATTCAACAGTGTCATGCCAGTTATTAAGTGTGAAATACTTGCATAGCACAAAGTTCTAACCCAGGGATCCTTGAACTTCCCCCAATCAAATAATTGAGAGGTTAAGGTTGGTTTTCTCACTGCAGGAAATTGCCAGATCCAGCCCACCCAGCCCCCTAGGTATTTCAGGCCATCTCAGTCCTCTGTGGTACAGCCCTGTCCGTGTTAAACATGACCTTCAAACGTCACTACCGTAGTCTTAATGCATGGCTGCAAGTTAGCAAGGACATGGAGAAAGCAGAGCTTCCTCCTGTCAGCCATTTTTTTCTCGGCATGGCAACCACAGGTAATATTTATGGAGCACTTATTATGTACCAGTTACAATATGCATCATTTCATTCACTCTTTAAAACAATTCTTCTTTACAGAGAAGTAAACAGAGTCATCTAGTAACTTCCACAAGATCCCACATCTAGTCTATGGGAAAGCTATAATTTGAAGCAGGTCTGATCAATACCAATGCCAGATGACTAGTAAAATTCATGCAATGCTGCAAATCCATTGATAGTCCAAAGACTGAGGTTCTTCCAGCAGAAGAGTCTCAGAAATGGTTTGCAAAGAAGCAGGATCATTAGTTGAGTATGAAGTCACCCAATGGAAGACCATATTGGAAAGTGGACATCCTCAATCACTTTGATTGCACCCTCTACTAGGGGGAAAGCCAGGGAACTAGAGTTTAGATTATCTCTGGTGCAACTTCCATAGAATCCAAACAAGAAGAGGCCCCCAGATGACTCCTTCAGCTTGTTTTAATATTGAATGTTAAAGGATCTTCTCATGTCGGGATGGAGGAATGGGTTACAACCATGACTCATACAAATTAAGCACATATATGTCAAACTTTCACAGTGGCCAAGGCAGGGAGTCTGGAGCTGTTCAGACGTGTAATGCTTGTCAGGGTCAAGGTGTATGCATCATGATCAGAGAGCTTGCTCCTGGAATGGTACAACAGATTCGGACTCGTGTGCTCTGATTGTAATGGAGAAGGAGAGGTAATTAATGAAAAGGACCACTGTAAAAAGTGTAAAGGGAAGAAGGTGATTAAAGAAGTCAAGATTCTTGAAGTTCATGAAGACAAAGGCATGAAACATGGACAGAGAATTACATTCACTGGGGAAGCAGACCAGGCCCCAGGAGTGGAACCAGGAGATATTGTTCTTTTGCTACAGGAGAAAGAACATGAGGTGTTCCAGAGAGATGGCAATGATTTGCACATGACATATAAGATAGGACTTGTTGAAGCTCTATGTGGGTTTCTGTTCATATTCAAGCACCTTGATGGACGTCAAATTATGGTGAAATACCCTCCTGGCAAAGTAATTGAACCAGGATGTGTTTGTGTAGTTGGAGAAGAAGGAATGCCACAGTATCATAATCCCTTTGAAAAAGGTGATCTTTATATCAAGTTTGATGTGCAGTTTCCTGAAAACAACTGGATCAACCCAGATAAGCTTTCCAAACTAGAAGATCTTCTGCCATCTAGACCAGAAGTCCCAAATGTAATTGGAGAAACAGAGGAGGTAGAGGAATTTGATAGCACTCAAGGCTCGGGAGGTGGTCAGAGGCGTAAAGCATACAATGATAGCTCTGATGAAGAAAGCAGCAGCCATTGTAGACCTGGATGGAGTACAGTGTGCCCATCAGTAACTCTGCAAACAAACTGCACAGGTGGATTTTCTTTCCACATTTGTCTGATTTGTTCTCAGTGAGCCAGCTGGAGTGTCTGATCAACCTAGATGAACTGATGGACATCTGTCAGTCTATATGTAACTTTTAAAATTGGTATAGTATCTACAGAGTGTATAGTTTAAACCAACCACAAAGCTTTACATCTTCATTTCAACTATTCTGTAGCAGAATAAAGCACTTGAAAAGAAACAAGTCTCCCTTTCACACATCGGTTATAAGTTTCAGCCTTTATCTGTGCTGGGTTTTTATCAGTTTTGTGTAGACTTTATGTTTCATATTTTAAATTCAAATCCCACATGGTCAACTTTGTACGATTTGTCCTGAAGCTTTATGTTTGGCTGCAGCTGCATAAGCTACTACAAGTAGAATAAAGAATTTCATAGCCTGTATCTATCATTTAGATGCATGGAAATGGGCTTTGCACAAAATGGGTTTGGAGCTGACTGGGAACAATGGAAAAAGTTACATTATCAGTGGTTGTATAAGTTTTGGGGGGAGTCCTCCCCTTTTCTTATCCCTCCCCCTTTTTAGCCATCTTATGGAAGTTTTCTGAAACTTGATGATAAAAAGCAGTTGGTGTAAATTATTCTTTGTGTCACATTTTTAGAAGGAAGAACACATTTTGAACTGCAAAAAGTATCCTTAAACTGAAGAATGTATCCTTAGCTCTGGTTTTTAAACAGCCCTTAAAAACCCATTGGCTTGAAGCTTAGGCCTCAGGCACCTGCCCATTTTATAGTTGAGCTAAAGGATGATAGAAACAGGCTTTATTGACTTCAACTGATTCTTTGTAGAGTCAAGGACTTCTAAGTTATGTAATTACTAAGTTATGATCCTGAACACCTGGGGCTAGCCCAGGCCTCTGTATCTCCCCACACCACCCTCTTGTAAAAATAAGGTAACGGCAAATCAATAATAGAACCATGTTTGCATGGAACCTGTTAAAATGCTGTTTTCATTAAATGTTAAGTTAAAATATGAAAAAAATAAACAAGGGAACAGAAAATGGGGCTTCAAATAATAGTAGATTTTAATAACTCTATATCAAATTCCATTAAATAGATGTAGGATAATTGCTTGGTGAGTAAGAGAATAAGGCTCCAACAGATTCAGAGAAGGTAAAGGCAGGGATATTTATAAACTATGAATACTGAAATCAATTTGAAAATGCAAACAAAACTGATGCTTTTCTTCCAGCAGATGGGAGAAGAGCCAAATAACCCTCCACTGTACTGAAGTTATTTATATATCTATAGTGTATTTGCATTGCCTATCAGTTTTCTACAAGTTAACGTTGATCTGTACAGAATTATAAAATAAATAATAAATTTGTTAAAGTCAAAAGTACATATTCCTATAGAAAGATGACCCCCCATAGTTATGGCACTACATTGAAATGATATTAATTTTGTTTCTTATACCCAAGTCTTCAATATTTTCTTACTCAAGTAGAAGAAAAATGTATACGATTGATTCGTGGGCTCTTTTCTCCCCTTTTGAGCAGTTGCCATCAGGTTTGGATTAAGTAATCAAGAAAATTAAACTTTACTCTTCAGATCCAGTGAAGTATTTCAGAGATGAATTATGCTAGCAAAGATATTCATTCATTCATACAACTAGTTCTTATGACACCTTGTTTATGCCCAGATCTAGGAAACATGGTCCACATGAGTTTCCAGTAGATTAATCAAGTAACATAATGAAACAGTTAACCTCAAATGAAGTGAGCTACACCTCTGGAAACATGGCCAGGAAAATCCTGTTCATCTATTCATCGCTGAGGTAAGCTTGCTGTTTTTTTGTGTTTTTTTTCCGTGATTAATGCAACTTGTCTGAGTTTTTCACCATACTCTATCCCATCCCACCCCCATCATCTCCAAACCTAATGCCAGAATATTCTTGGTCATGTTAAGGAAAGGAGCAGGTCTTAAAGACAATACCTTGGTAGGTCTGGGGTAAGATTTTCATCGATAGAAAAATCATATCCCTCTCCAAAAAGAAAGGGCCTTTATACTAGACCTTTGGCCTGCAATCATATTATATAAGATATTACCTGGACTTTATTTAAGGTTTTCTAAGCTTCAAATCAAATTAAATCTATACAGACAGAAATACAAATTACGTATGAGCAGGAATGCCATCAGCGAGCTGAGAGAAAGATGACATGTACCTTCCAGAAGGTGGCAGTGTTGCTCCTCTGAACATCTCAGAGGCCTGCAGGAATTTTGACTCTGTAAAAACTGCAGGGGGTGGGGGTGGGGTGGTTTCTGCAATTATGCTACACTTAATTAATACAGACCCTTTGCAGAAAAGAATGTGGCATGGCTCTTTTGAAAAATTTGCCATCATAATAACCCTCAAAATATACACAGAGGTAGAATATGAATACATATTTTTTAAACTACAACAGGAATCAACAGACAATATATAAAGCCATCACTGTATACAAGGTTTCCTGCTGGAAGACATGTAAGACAGAGAAGTCAAAGGCCTGGGCCCTTAAGAAATTTGGAATGTACATGGAATAAGAGCTGTATCCATAAAATCGACAGAGTGCCTCTCATTTACAATTCTGGCTCCAATCTAGCTAGATGCATCTGGGCTTTTTCTCCTCTAAGACAAGAAGCTAGTCAATTTCCACCTAACCCATAGGGCCCTCATTATCCATAGCCTACTATGGCTACATTTTATTCACCCTTTTCAGTTGTTGACTTGAAATCTCTCAGCACTTTATATTTTGGGTGTTGAAAAGCAAAGAAAAGGAATCTTGAGATTCCCAAGGAAATAAAGGAGACATTTCTCAACTCTTCTTCTCAAAGAGCTCTCACCTGAGATCCTGGCACAACCCTGATGAGCACTACAATTCTTCTGAGGTTTGTTTGCCAACATGATGCTTCCAATAGAAACCACAGAAGCCTACTCACACTTAACAAATATTTAGTGAACAAGAACTAAAAACAGGGAGAGGCTTTATTGTTTATATTTCCCATATCTTTACCTATTTCTCTTTTTTATTTTTGTTTTGTTTTGTTTTAGTTTTAGGTGGACAGAATACCTTTATTTTATTTGTTTTTATTTTTATGTGGTGCTGGGAAAAAACCCAGTGCCTCACGCATGCTAGGCAAGCACTCTACCACTGAGCCACAACCCCAGCCTCACCTTTACCCCTCTCACAAATGACATTTCAATATACTTACTAACGTGTCATGAAAAGGAACAGTAATTATTCTTTAGTGTCCTCAGCTTTCCTAAACAGCAGCAGCAGTAATAACAATCCATGGCCTATTTTAGGTCATTTTCTCCATATGCAAAGGTTCTTGGTTGGTTGTTATTAAATGAAAGTTACTATGTAAACCTCACATCTATGTCACTAAGATTTGGCACAGAAAGCTCATAATGCTTAGAATCTCTTCATTGTATGTTTTAGTCAGCTTTTCACTGCTGTGACTAAAGAACCCAACCAGAACAACTGTAGAGGAAGAAAAGTTTATTTAGGGGCTCACGGTTTTAATAGTCTCGGTCCATAGCTCCATTTCTTGGGGCTAGAGGTGAGGCTGAACATGGCAGAAGAGTGTGGCAGAGAGAAGCAGCTCACATGATGATCAGAAGCAAAGAGAGACTCCACTCACCAGATACAAACATATACCCCAAAGCCAAACCCCCAATGACCCACCCTCTCCAGCCACCTCCCATCTGCCTTCAGTTAACACTCAGTTAATCTCATCAGGGGGTTAATTCAGTGATTAGTTTAAGGTTCTCACAACCTAATCTCTCCCCCTTTGAACCCTCTCCCATTGTCTCACACATGAACTTTTGAGGGACACCTCACATCCAAACCATAACATTGTATTACATAAGTCTGGAATCCACATAAGGGGGGGTTAAAGGAATTGTTTGCTGGGTGTTAGTTTATTTTATTGTATTTTCAGGCAAAAGAAATAGCACCTACTGCTGCCTCCTCTCTCCAGTCTCTCTCTGGTTTGAAGTTGTTTTAGGTAAAGTTTATTTCTGAGAACACAGTGGCTGAGGCTACAGAGAAGGAAATGACAGGTCAGCAACCAAACAGCAAAAGCCACATGGGCCTGCTCCACCGATACCCATTTTTCATCTTTAGAGGACTTCAAAGTTAAACAGCTATGACAAACAATGCAAAGAAAAAAAAAAAAAAAACATGAGCACAGCAAAAGACAGAAACCACATTATGGCTAAAATTAAATCTTCATGCCAATCATGCATTTTTAATATGAATATTTTTGGAAACTGTCTCTTAATGTTTAGACAGCCTTTTCCTTCATTGGTTATTTATGATGCTTTGAACCTGGTAATACAAGCTAATCAGGAAAGCCAGAGAAAGGGATGTACTTAACAACCCACAACCTTGTCCTACTGTAAATAAGAAGAAAGCCCATCATCTCTGCACGCTGCACTGTAATAAATAAACTTAAAAAGAAAAAAATTAACAAGATTCATGATACTCTTTTTTTTTTTTTTTTTTATTTCCCAAACTGGAGTTCCTCAATATGTAATATCGACTAGAGATCCTCTGCCTGGTTGCTCAGTTTAATATTGCCATTTTATGATTTGAAATGTGCACCTAGAAAAAAATTTAATACAAACTAATTGTTCAAGGCCTTCAGATAAGTAAAAATAGTTTAACAGAGGGGGGGATACTAACTTAAAAATGGATAAGAAAATGAAATAACTATGATGGCTAAGTCAACAAATGGATAGTATCTATTTAATTATCATTAACATTATTGATTAAATAAAGTTATTAGTTAATTGATTGAATTAACAAAAATGAGTAGTAACATAAAGCCAGGTCTGAGAAAAGAAAAAAAAAAAAAACAAGCACTTGAGAACCCCAGAAATGCAGTAGTTGGCCCCAAGTCAGTTAAATTCTTCCATGTTGATATCGGTTTCTCAAACTTAGACCTACAGATGCGTTTCTATTTTAGAATGTTAGTGTGAGATTCCCTGGGGGAATATTACAAATCTGCAGTGGTCATTGTCCTGGGATTAAGTTACTACAAACAAATTTCCAGATATAAAAGTGAGTGACTGAGCTCACATGCTGAGCCTCAAGGCCAAACTGTTGTTCATTTTGTGGTACGTCTCTCAAGTTAAGATGTGGCCCCTAAACAATCATTTGAATGATCGGTAGCCCTGCTGTTTTCAGAGAAGCTTGGCTCTGGGTCCTCACTTCACACTAGGGATAATCTCTAAGATTAAAGGTGCATGGAGTCACAGGACAGCAGGAACCACCTCACAGGAATTTGCAAGGCACCTTAGTTCTTCAGGAGATGCTGTGAGTCACCTAGGACCATTCCTGCATGTACAGGAGACTTTCCAAGTTCTCTTTTTAAAAAGCAAGAGATTATGCACCCCATGGCAAATAAAATGCAGTAAACAAGACCCAAAGGACTGCCTTAGGTGGCAGCCCATTCCCGCTAGGAATCACAGCACCTGGCTCCCCTCTGGTCAGCTAGTGTATTCCTGTCTGTGTCATAATTCTGAACACTCACAGCAGATTTGCTGAAGAAGGCCAACTTCACATAGTCCAGATTGGACAGATTCTGGTCCCTATTGAGGACTACCTTTTCTTGAGAGCAGTTAAACAATTTTTGTATTTGTTCTTTTTAGTTATACATGAAAGTAAAATGTATTTTGACATATCATGCATACATGGAGTATAACTTCCCATGTTAGTGGTTGTACATGATGTGGAGTTACACTGGTTGTGTCTTGAGAGCATTTTTAAAATAGCACCTTGGAGGCAATGCATAGACCTGGAAAAGAGCTCGATAAGAAGGGGTGAAGTAGCTGATGGAATCTATAGGAGCTGTCATATCCTCTGAAACAATGCCAAGTGTGACTATGTCACGGGATTAGCTAGGCTGTCCCAACAAGCCGGATAATTATCAAGTCTGAGATATTCAGATCACTGCATATCTCCTTGCTGTACAGACAGGGCGAGGACCCTGATAACAGTTGAAACCATTTGTAAGGGCTGGATGTGGCTCAGGAGTAGAGTGCTTGCCTCGTACACATTGGCCCTGGGTTCAATCCCTGGCACTACAAAACAAACCACAAGAAAAAAACAAAGGAGAGCCATTTCTAGAAGCATCCTACACTCACACTTTTGAACTTGGTGCCTTCTTTGGCTCAATATAACATTATGTAAGGAAGTGAGTTTTTGAACCTAAAATAAAGTCATAAAATACTTGAGCATTTCACTTTGCAAAAACTTACTGAGCTGTCCCCCTGAAGATGGTGCATATCTTTATATACTTCGACAGAAAGTGTCCTATGAGGTAGCAGTTATGTTCCCTGGAACAAAGCCTGCCACTAGCTTAACAACTGATAAGCTACAAATAGTTTGTATATTTTTAAGTGGTTGAAAAACATCTAAAGAAAAGTATTTTGTGGCATAAGAAAATTATACGAATTTTTGAAGCAGTTACATTTATAACCTTTGTATACTGACTATGGTTGTGGCTGCTTTTATGCTCAACACAGTAAAATAGTTGCAACAGAGATAGTTTTGTGTGCAAAGCCTTAAATATTTATATTACTGACACATTATAACATTATTCATATTATCTATATAAATATTTGTATTTTATCTGGCCTTTAAAGAAAATGTTTGCAAACCCTAAATTAGAGGAGAAAGGAAAGAGATTAGCCAAATATAATTATAGTGCATAGCTTTTTACTTTCTTTTCTTTTTTTTTTTCAGTACTGAGGATTGAACCCAGGGACACTTTACCAATGAGCTACATCTCCAGTTCTTTTTATTTTTTATTTTGAGACAGTGTCACTGAGTTGCCAAGGCTGCCCTCAAATTGCTGGGATTATAGGCATGTGCCACTGTACTTGACTCAGAGTGCATTTTTTTTTTTTTAATTTGGCACTGGGGGTTGAACCATTGAGATACACCCAGTCCCCCACCCTTTTTAAGTTTTGAGACAAGGTCTCATTAAGTTGCATACAGCCTTGTTAAATTGCTGAGGCTGGCCTCAAACTTTCAATCCTCCTACCTCAGCCTCCCAAATCTCTGGATGACAAGCATATGCCACTGTACCTAGCACACAGTGCATTATTCTTAGTGAACCCAAATCAGGGGGAAAAAAAACTGTTATAAAGGATGTTTTGGAAACAATTTGAGAAATGTGAATATGTTCTGTGTAATTACATATTTACTAATAACAATGTTAAATTTCCTGGTGGAATAGTGTTGTTTTTGATATGTGGGACAGTGTCCTTGCACTGAGGAGATACTAAGGTATTCTGAGCAGGAGGATCAAATATCTGTAACTTACTTGCAAATACTTGAGTGAAATAAGTACAAAGAGCACACAAATTTATCACTAAATGACTAAATGTTAACCATCATTGAATGTAGGTGAAGCATCTGAGGGTGTTTATCCAACTATGATTTTTGCATTTCTACATGCTTGAAAATCCTCTAAATGAAAACAAAAAAATTGGGGGAAATAAACACAACCCTAAAAGGAATAATGTTAAAGAACTTTCCAGCAGGGTATAAATATTGATCAGTGTTGCATGCCAGAGTCATCAGTCAATACAAGTGGTTTGAGGTTTGCATAGAAAACCTCTTCAACAGTTTTGCTTTAGGGGTTGTTCGGGATTGTCATCTCTCAGTCCTCAGCTCTCATCTTTGTGGCTTTTCTAAATTCTCCCTTCTGTTTTTTCTGAGCTGATTCCAGACTGCAAGGGGTTTACCAAAGATTTACTTGTTATCTGATCTCCACATTTGAAGCAAATATGATAGTCAGTGTTTATCCTGTCTTTCAAGAAACATTTTTTAAAAATACCTCCCACATAAACGTATTTCTTGGTTTTTCCTAGTGGGGCACAGAAATCCATCATTAACCGTCACTTTGCCTTTTTAAGAATCTATTCCTTGAAGATTTATTATCTCTTTAATCAGAGTAAACTCTTAACCTGCCAGTAATGATCAGTAATGTACCAGTAATTATCCACCATTTACAACCCCTATTTTACCTGAGTATTTTTAAGAAAATTGTCTTTTTTTTTTAATTATGCTTTTGTCTGTGGGCAGTAATTTTGAGGTGAGGAACCAGCTGAGGTGCAGTCTGTCAGGAAAGTCTGCTTATGGGTTAGCACAAGCTTTGAAATTCCATCTAGAAGCTCCTGCAGGCAGTGGCCACCAAGCCTCGGCCACTCTGGAATGCAGTAAATGTAATTCTCACCCTTCAGAGCCAGTCCCTTGGCTCCCATATCAGGTTGGCTTCTCTAATATAAAATCTATTTTATCACACTCATTTAGTCTCAGATTGCCAAGCAGAGATTGTGCATGTTGTGGCTTCTCAAGGAAATGAAATGGCATTTGCTTTATGAAGAGAGTGGCTGGTCTCTTCCAAGCAAAAATGTAGATTAGAAACAAATTATTCTTTACCCTCTGGCAAAGATTTAAAACAACTCCCCAACTGTCACAGAAAGGAACTAGACTTCATTCAATGTAAAATGCTTGAACCAGTTTCTAAAAATAAAATTGGAAGCATTTTAGTTGCTACAAACTTCATTCCAGGAAAGTGAGTTATAGGAGCGTCTTATATTGTTTTATGGAACTTGGAGATTGAAATGATTTTTGGTAGACATTGTGTCGGCTTCCTATTTGAATCAGTCCAGGGTGAAGCCGAGTAGAATTATAGGGGAAAAAAATGAATGTCCGTTACTGGCAGTAAAACACTCAGGCATTGCCAATAACTTTTAAAACACATATACATGTACTTTATACTCCCTTCGAATTTTTAGTGGTTATGTCCACTTAGATGGAAAGTTCTACAACAATGGTACTTATCAAAGATGATTCCTGATGGTTTGAGCCGTTTTATGGCAGGATCAACATTAAAGTTTGGAGGAAGGGGACAATTGTCAGCTCTCTGTGATCCTCATATTCTCAACTCCCATTCAAGATCAGCGATGGGTAGCACTGCCCCTCACCTCCACAGTTCTGCTAGAAGTGAAGTGTTTGGTGATCCTTACAAAAGACTTTGCAAAAAAAAAAAATCCAAAGGTGAAAAAAATCAGACATACATATGGGAATGTTATTTTATGTATTTCCCTCTTGGAAACTTTTATTCTTCATTTTCTTATTTCCCCAGCGAAGGGAGAGTACCAAAACCACAGGAAGAACTAGAGGATCTAATACTAGGCTCTAACCTATATTGAGATCCACAGTAGCTTCTTACACCTATGGCAGAGGCACTTCTGAAAGAGAGAAAGTGCTCAGAACATAGTATTTATACAATAAAGCCAATGTCTGATTGCAAAAGTACACCCCCGCCCCTCCCCGACACACACTCCCCCTTGGTCTAAAACCCTAGGAAAGAAGAGATGACAGAAACCCCCAGAAAAGGTAAACAAAGTCAAGACAGCGGGGAACTTCCTATCTGGATGCTGAAACAAAGTGAGCTCCTCCACACCAGCCCAGAGTAGCAGCAATAAAATGGGAAGGACAGGGAAGATCACAGGGAAAGGATATGAGACCACCCCCTCACACCCTCCTGAAGGAAGTCCCAGCAAGTATCAGGGCCTGGACTGGCACAGAGATGCTAAAGTGCCTACTTGCAGAAGATGGAGAGAGACCCCCATGGTGGAGGCTGTGGCTGGCACCCACCATCAGAGACAATAGGTGCAAATGCTGCTGAGTTTCAGAAGCTCAGCAGCCAGCAGCCAGAGTTGAGGCAGGAGCTCTGTCATCAGTGGAGTTGGTTAACCCTGGCTGAACAATTGCTCTGTCGTGAGCATGTAGAGAGAATAGGCTCCAACCTGGTGGACCAGCAGAGAAGTGGCTACACATCGATGGTGTCTCTACCAATCCTGAGATTTTACATAAATCCCCCTCAGTCTCTGGCCACACCTGGAGAGGTGGAGGCGGGGAGACTGAAGGAAAGAAGGAAGGCTAGGTGAGACAGAAAATGACTGGGTGCTCCCAAAGAGACCGAGTTTAAGATAAATGCAGTGGTTCTCAACAGGGGGCAACTTTGCTCCTGCAGAGGCTTTATGGTTGGCATAACTGTGGAGGATGGAGACTGCTGGCATTTTGCGGATAGAGGTTAGAATTCTTCTAAATTCCACAATGCATAGGATGGTCCTCACAACAAAGAATGATCTTGCCCAAGTTGTGAGTAGTGACTAGTATTGAGGATAAGAATCCCTGAGTCAAAGTGACTGAGTGGCTTTATTTTTAAAATATTTCTCAGAATGTGAGAAATGTTTAAAAAATAAAGATTTGCACACCTGAGTTTCTACAATAAATATGCATGCATACACCCACATAAAATGCAATACAAAAGATGAAGGTCTCAAGAAAATGGTGCGTGGAACATAAACTGGTAGGGCATAGCCCTGATAAACTTCAAAATTTGAAGGTCAAGTAAGGAAAACCCCTGAAGAAGAGATGGGGAAGGAACAGTAGGGTAAGAAAAAAAATATATAGTAGCACAAAAACTAACGGAAAAGAACAGAGTGGCTCAAGAGGGACAGAACAACCAACTGTATAAAATGTGTCACAAAACAAGGTGATAAATAATGATAATAATAATAATAAAAAGATGTATCAATTCCAAATTCAGAAATTCAGCTTCCAGAGAGCATGTGAAAGGATTCATGTAAGTAGAAGAGACTCCTCCTGTATTGGAACAGGAGGGAAGAAAAGAATGGGTGTGGATACAAAGTAGACTTATAAATTTTCATTGCAAATAAAAGTTGTTAACTTTTACTTTATCATAACAATAGAAATTGTGAATCTCCAAAATAGAGGGCAGAATCATCTGTGGAAATTGAGAGGTGAAGAGAAGAAATCAAAGAGTGTGAAGGATTCAAAATGAATAATTACGGAGAGAAGGCAGGTCAGTCAGTCTATGAAGAAAAGGGTGCTTGGACGTTGTCAGTCACCCAGTTTACATTGGAACTGTCACACAACACACTGCTCATTTGCTACAGTTTCATTGTGTGACAGTTCTCCAGCACATCTCAGTCGCTCAATGTTGCCACAGAGAAATAGTTAGATTAGACAAAATGCGGTTTTAGTAGAAGCAGTGGTTCTTTAACTAGTTTGTGTCTTAGTGGTAGAGAACTTGCCTAGTTGATACAAACTAGTTAGCCACAGTTGGGGTTGTAGTTCAGTGGTAGATAACTTGCCCAGTATGTGTGAGGCCCTGAGTTTGATTCTCAGCACCACATACAAATAAATGAATAAAATAAATGTCCATCAACATCTAAAAAATATTTTTTTAAAAAAATCATGCTGAGAAATTTTGGAAACACACATATGCATGGACTATATCCCAGAGATTCTGTCTCCAGTTTCACAGGAAGTTCCCCAGTAACATGCAGCACCCTAGTTAGGAACAACTCACCGGTTTGGATACAATCAAAGAAAACTGGCAAAGGAGGAAATATAATGGTGGGCAGTAAAAATCTAAGCCAAGTGGACATGGTTGTGCACACTTGTAATCCTAGCAACTTGGGAGGCAGAGGCAGGAGGATTGCAAGTTCAAAGCCAGCCTCAGCAACTTAGCAACTTAGTGAGACACTGTCTTAAAATTAAATAAAATTTTCAAAAGGCTGGGAATGCTGTTCAGTAGTTAAGTGCCCTTAGGTTCAATCCCAGGTACAAAAAAAAAAAATTGCCAAATTAGGGATATAGGAAATAATTTCACAGAGAAGGTTGTAAGAGACACAGAGAGAGAGACCAGAGATTAATGCTAGAAGATCATAAATTCAAAGAACATGCCCTATATAGAAAGGATGATGATGTCAGGTCTTAGAGTAAATTCAGAGTATATTTCCATTCTCATCATTATTTTTATGGAGGAGGGGAAAAAATCGGCCTGTAGGGCCTAGCACGTGTAAGGTCTGGGATTTGAGCCCCAGCACCATAAATAAATAAATAAATAAATAAATAAATAACCCCCAAATCTGTATCTCTCAAACAGCTAAGTTTTATTTTTTTTAAGAAATGACAGAAATACTTGTCACTTCTGTGATACTAATTAAACACTAAAGTTACCAAAAGTCAATTATATCATAAAATACGGCCCACGGGGATTAAAAATACCCCCTGTCTCCTTGAAAATGTCTTCCCACAGTGGGTGAAGAACAAAGAGATGAACACACATGGAGTACTGACCCAGAAGGCCCTGATGAGGAGGGCTGTCCCCACATGGACAGCTGGAGCTGCTGAAGACCTCCCACCCATTTATTGTGAGCCAAGGTCACTTGTCAACCAGAGAGAGAGTAACACTAAATAAGAGGCAGAAATTAGGACTCCAACAATTCATACTTTATCATTTTTCTGTAAATTACTTCTGTAATCCTCCTTAGAATTAAAAAAAAAAATGTTGCTCCTAAAAGACAACGTTCTCTTAAGATACCGGCAAACTATGAATAATGCGGGCCTTGCCAAATGAATTTAGGAGAATCTTTACCTCTGGTTAATAAGTTACTTAGAAAGATTATCTCTTTAAAGACCAATGAATCTTTAGATCTCTGCTTCTAATTTCAAGAGTATTGACTGTGGGCTGGGGGTATAGCTCAGTGGGACAGCGGTTGCCTAGCACGTGTGAGGCACTGAGTTCAATCCTCAACACCACATAAAAATAAATAAATATAGGTATTGTGTCCATCTACAACTAAAAAATATCAAAAAAATAAGAAAATAAAAAAGAGTGTTACTATGATTACTATTATTCTCACCATCACCCAACCCCAGCAATCCTTGCACCCAGCTCTATCAACAGGGTGTTTAGCCAGGGGATAGGTTCAGGGTCTAACTCAACTCCCATAGAAGGGGATGGGCCTGGGGCTGAGCAAAGCCTCCTAGCCTGGTCTGAACGTGAATGCCTGGAACACTCCACGGCACTCACTGAAGGAGCAACCCCTCCTATGCCTTCTTTCTCTGAGACCAGTTTCTATGCTGTAGTGGCTCCCCAAGTTGTACTGTCTTTTGTTTTTAACCTAGGATTGGGTCCCAGCTGAGTGGCAGAGAAGTCCCTTCCTAGCCTAGCAACTGGCTTTATCTCTCGCTCCTCTCCTATCACTCACCCACCTCTCTCTCTGAAGCCACACTAAGTGAAGACATTTCTTGGTGACAATATGATCTCATGACTCTGTCTTTTTCTTTTTCCTTTCTTTCTTTTCATGTGGAGCTCGGGATGGAACTTAGGGCCTCACGTGTGCTAGGCAAGTGCTCTACTACAGTGCTCTGTCCCCAGCCCAGCACAACTGTGTTTTGTACACGTGGGAACACACTCCTTCTGGTTGGGAGACAGAGACTGGGATTCAATTCCCAGCTTTGCCATTAATTATCTGGATGAATTCAGTTTCTGCCTCTATAAAATAAGGAGGTTAGAGACTTAACAGTGGCAAAGTTGTGGCTAATGGGTTGAATCTGGCCCCATGGGCACCTAGACATGCATACTGTGTGCGTGCATGCTCACAGGTACACATGCATGGGCATTTCACACTTTCCAGTCCCAGTGCATCCTCACCAGTCTCTCACCTCTACACAGTAGCATTGCACATTGACATTAGTGCCTGGGCCCTGAAGGCACAGTATTGCCACCCAGGGCCCATATGATCTCTGAGGTTTCGTCCACGTTTAATGACATGTGAAATAAATAAACTCCAAACACACAGGCTCAGGCAGATAGTTGTATACATGAGAGGCATGAAAGACCTCAGCCTCAGATACCAGAGACCCTATCAAATATTCCTGCACTGACACCAAGACCTTTATTAAACAATCAGATTCCCTTGACTGATGCCATATGGCTAATGAATTTTCTTCCTTTTACCTTGTGACTTAGCAGTTACTAACACCACTGCTCCCAGAATGGTCTGTTTTTCCACATGAAACTAAACTAGATTTTTGGCAGAACACCTGTTCCTTTAGAAGGTGTCATCCCATGATCAATGATCTTTATTTTCCTTCCTGAATAATGATTTACATTCGAGATAATGAGATCCTCGCACTTCTTATTGGAACACTGACCAGTATCTGAAGGTCTCAGCTGCAGGGGAGGAAATCTGGAGCCCATTTCTCTCAGCCTCTTGATTTTGACAGGATCATGAACCTCTGGAATTCCAGTCCACCCTGGGGAAACTTGTTGTTCAGACCCTGTGAATTATACTCCCCCACCACAGCAACACTTTCCTTTGACATAAAGGATATGGCCTTCTCTTTGACCAAAACCCATCTCATCTTAAATTAGTTTGAACCTTTCCTTGCACTAAACTTCATGCTACTCAGGTGTGGTAGAAACAAATAAATCATCCAATTTTCCCAAAGATAAATGGCTCTGGCAACCAGAAAAGTGCAGAAGGCTGGATCAGATGGTCTCTTAAGACCCCTGATAGCTCTGTTATTTTATAATTCTACATTTAATTCATTAAATCCATAGCTAAAACGGTGGATACCTCATAATAGCTCATGAAAAAAAAAATGATTATTGAAAAAGAAGTATAATTGATCTAAAATACCTTAAGAAATTTCCCTTTGCCAAAGGTATGAATCATTGAATATATGCATGTAGAGACACCAATTTCTGGACATCAAAGAAGAGGTCAAAGTAACATAGGGCCGGAATATGCAGAGTGGTTCCCAGAGACTTGAGAATTATGTTCAGGTGATGATCTATAGCTCTGGAGGCTCCAGACCTAGGGTACTTGAAATGATTTATAACGGCAGAGCTATGTACAAGGAATCTATCTGGAAGTGGAGTAAAGAAAGATGAACTAGCATCTTAATAAGTGCTTGTAATTCTCTGAGAAATAGTGAAGCTCCTTTGAAAGTTAAAACCAACCATGTGAACGTTTCTAAGCTTGAGCCACCTTGGAGAAGTCAGTACATACTGTAACTGAAAAGACAGGGTGGAGAATTATGGAACCAGAATTAGGGCAACTTTCAATTCATTTCATTTATTTGGGAATCATCTTTTATTCTTTAAACATTTGGTTGGGTGGTATGTCAGCCAAAAGTACCCCACAAGTCACCTGCATAGTGTGATCACAGAGCTTTGTTCTACCAACCATTTATCGGCACAGCAAGCAGGCTTGCCTCTCAAGTACATGGCAAGAGAGACTGATATGAGAAAGAGAAGGGGAAAAGAGGGAAAAGGAAGAAAGGGGGGAAGAAAAAAAGGAAGGGAGAAAGAAGGAGAGTAATACAGGAATAGAGAGAGAGTTTTTTTCTGAAGTGTTGTGCCAAAGTACGTGGCCTTAGGAAGGCAGGCGTGAAAGTCCTACAGGTAGGGTAGGGTATAAGGGCAGATGAGAGAGAGGAACTCATTTGCCAATGTCACACAGATAAATACCTAGCTAGGACTTTAACTCAAAAACCTATTACCCATTCCCACAATCCACTCTGCTTCAGTAGAGAATGCTACGCAGTCAGCATGGCTTCCAAAGATGGCCTACTCGTTACTGCTAGACACCTTTGCCAACAAAGCTTGCCACATTCCCCTTCCCCAGCCACCAAAGAATAGCAGAACTGGTAAATTAATCAACTAGATGTACTTGCAACCAAACACAATTAAAACAGACCCACATTTTAAAATAATAACAGTGGAAAATTCCACAAAATTGATAAATGCTTAAAAGAATCTATTTTTCTTCTATGAATAGCCATCATTACATATTTGCATGAAAACCCCAATGCAAATCAACCACATAGGATGCTAGGGAAACTTCTTAGAATGCCTTTTTATTTGTTTGCTTGTTTCACCCATCCTTCCCTGTAAAATCAGCTCCTTGGGAAATCAAGGTATAAACTAGTATGGCAGATTGAGCCACACCTTGCACTTGTTTTTACCCTAGTAAGAAAAGCGTGCTGGGCTGGGGTTGTGGCTCAGTGGTAGACCACTTTCCTCCTATGCCTGGGGAACTGGGTTTGATCCTCAGCACCACATAAATACATAAAATAAAGGTATTGAGTCCATCTACAACTAAAAATTTAAAAAAGAAGGTGTACTATCAATTTTAGCAACTGTAAAAATGTCCTACCTTGTATTTCTGATAAGTTGCACATTATTGTGAAAGAAGAACTTTTGAAAATATCTTTGCTGCTTTTAAGGATTTTCCTTCACAAATAAAATACATAAAGGATTTGAATCAATTTGGTTATGGGAGAAATTATTTGGTTATTTGATCATATGCAAAACATATTTGTATTTAAATTATTTCTACTGGAAATTGTTAGAAATTTCTATAGCCTTAACACATCAACAAATATACATACACACAAGGCAATAAAGTAAATAAGCCCTTTGAGTGAAAATTCCATTTTGTTTCAAAATGTAGCCAAAGAAAACCCAAAATCTTATTTATTAACTAAATGTAAGTTTTAAAGCGTTAGATGCACACCCACTCAAAAAATCAGTGGAAAAGTACGACATAATGAAACAAAACATATCACCCCCAAACTCTCCCAACAGATAAGCATTGGGAAAAATGTTATACACAGTTATTAGAGACACAAAGTAGAGGAGAAATAATGGTAAATTCAAATGTTTTATAGTTTGAAATTGTCACATTGGGATTCATGAAAATTACTAAGTAGAACATTACTTAGAAAAATTACTAAGTAGATCCCCTTGGTCTGAGAGTTGAATAATAGCTATAATAGCTGCCATTTGCAAAGCACTTAGTATAAGGCAGGTATTACGCTAAGTTACTTACCTGCTTTATCAGATTTAATCCTTACAATAATGTATGAAGTAGGAATTATTTTATCCTATTTTTACAGATGACCAACCTAAAGCTTAGAGATTCTTCATGGTAATTCAAATGACAAACAAAAATCTCCTGGGTCATATTATGTCTGACTCCAGAATACAAACCTTTGATCATTATGCAATCTCAACTTTCTATCAAAGAAATCCATTGTTCATTCATTCAGTCACTTCTAGTGATTTAAGAGCCAATGAAAGTCTTGAAGAGTGATCAAATTTGTTTTTTAGGAAGTTCTGGCAATGGAGGGGAGATGACTGATGTAGCAGAAGAGAGATGTCAGGAGAACTATTTAGGGTTGTCATACTAGCTTAGGATGGGAGGGTGACCCCTACTTACATAGTGACCATGGAGATGGAAAAGAGGAATCAGATATATTATATATATTTTCATGATGTAATTAATAAAAGTAGATGAGAAACTGGATAGGAAGGGGTGAGGAGAAAGAAGTTATTGGGGTTGACCTTGTGTCTTCTGGCTTGATGTCTGAGTGAAAGGAAAATAGGAAGTCAAGAACATCAGGAAAAGTTGATGAGGACAGTGGAGAGTTTAGTTTGGTGCCTGGAGTCCTTTGGTTAAGGTGTACAGAGCTAAAAGCCAATGAGAGCAGTTATTACCACATGGAGGGAGGTTTGCAGAACTAGAAGAGAAAACAACCAATAGCAGGAAGCCTGTGGAAAACCCAGAAATTAAGGCACGAGCTAAAAAAAAAAAGAGGAGTAAGCAGAAGGGGTATAGAAGCAGAGCACTGAGTGGTAGAATAACTAGAGAGAGATGTGTTCAGGAAGCAAAGGGAAGGGTCTCAAGAAGGAAATGGTATAAGGAAGCCAAGCAGAAGAGCATCTTTGGATTTGCCAATTAAAACACAGCACAGTATAAATCAAGCAATAGAAGTCAATGTCATTTAAAGTCAATGTCATTTTAGGTTGAATATGATGGCTCCTATATTATTCAGTCCTTTGTTTGGGATTGAGAATCAACTGCTTTCATGATGGAAGAAGGTTGTTAGAGTCTTTGCATGACTATTTAAAAGCATAGGCCAAGGCCAGGTGCGGTGGCACATGCCTGTAATCCCCGAGGCTCAGGAGGCTGAGGCAGGAGGATCGCAAGTTCAAAGGCAATCTCAGAAATTTAACAAGACCCTCAGCAACTTAGGGAGGCTCTACTTAAAATAAAAACTAGAAAGGGCTAGGGATGTGGCTCAGGTTCAACCCCCAGTACAAAAACAAACAAACCAAGAAAACATAGGACAGGCATTTGGTGTTGCTACAAATTCAGAACTCTGTGTTTAACCGAATTCAAAACACTGGTATTGCTTGACCTAATTTTTTAATTTAAATTCAAAGTCCTAAAGTGAGAAATCTTCAGATAACAAGTGCTTAACATACCATATTGTTTTTATATGGGTAACAGGAGCATCTTACACAATGGCTATGAGCCCAGAGACTTTGATCAATTCAGTTATAATATTTCAAGACCTATGTCATTGAGAAATAGCCCTGATGAGAAACAGCATATATTTTTGCTTACCAGCTAAAATGAAACCATAATCATCTTGCCAGGCAAGGGCATTAATGATCTACTGGACTCATCAGTTTTTAAATCATGTGATTCGTGATCAATTTTTAATTTGAGCAGTCTCATTATCTCAAATTTTGACATTAAAGAAACTTTATTTTTATACTCTAAAAATAACATCTTCATAATTACTTTATATAGCATTTTAATATATATAATTTAAATCCCTATAAAATTCACCTACATTGTTTATATTAATGTTACTTTCCATGTTAAATGCTGGAAAAGATTTTTTAGAAGTTCATATTTAACCAATTTGAGAATACATTTTCTATACTATTTCATAAGCAAGTGTTATACAAATACAAAGATATTAGTATCATCTTTAATCATAGTACTAAAGTCACTTAATGACATCTTGCCATTTGATATATTCTTTTAAGAAACTGATAGAACTTGTAAAGTGTTTGTTACTTTGAACTAATCTGCACTCTGACTGGGTTTCCCACCCCAATTCTGTGTTTTATGTGAAGGGCATAAATTATTCTGTTTTACAGTTGAGACACTGGGTCTCTGAGAAAGTGAAAAGAACAACTTGAGTTATGGGCAAGTTCAGATTAAATCAGACAAAGAATGGACAGATTTCTATGCTCACAGCCCTGTTATTTCCTTCTTTGTTAGACCACAAATAGAGGGTCTCTGTATCCTTAGCTAGCTCTACCGAGGTGATGGAATTGTGTTGTTTAGATGAAAAAGAGAAGTCCTTGTTTTATCATTTTTATTTGTAGCAACTAGTGAGATAACAATATTACAACATCTAGAATTCAGAGCATCTATTATCTTGAGATGACATATGCCAGCAAAGAATCATGAATAACGTGTAATAGGCCAATGTTAACATGTTAACAAAGGTAATTCACCTGGATGATCACTACAAATAGAATGGATGCATGAGCCACATCCAGCTGGGACAATCCACAGTCACAGAAAGTAGGAAGGACTCTTTAAAGTTGGAAAGGCATTTCATTTGGAGGTCTCAGAGGAGACTTCAACAACAGCAGATGAGACATAAGAAGGAAAAAACCCTTTTTATTCATGTTCCAACTGTGCAAAGACTGAATTCTAACTGATGAGAGGGCATGTGACAGCCAAGTGGGTTTGAACAATAGAACCAGAGTGTGGTTGGAGGGATTCGAGTTTGGGGCTAGGAAAGTGGAGTTGAATTTTCTTTAAGGTCTTGCCAATGGCTTGCAGCTTGGCTTTACCCTAATTATTTATGCCCCTTCTTTCCCTCCAGTGTTTCAAACCTTTTGTCTATAGAAATCAGGGAGGGAAATTGTTTGTAGCATGCATTGTATGATGTATGTGTGGATAACAAATTATGATAAAGAATTCTGTTCAGTCTTAGCTAGAGACAAATGGATAGATTAGACCACCCACCGGTAATTTAGAACATGGGTTTTTTTAAAAAGCAATTACCTTCTTTCCCTGTTTTACATTGCAGCATGAAAAAAATTAGAAAGTACAGAAATAAAGGAAATTCTACCCATAAGCCCAGAAACCATCACAGTTGACATTCAGTCTATTTCCTTTCAGAAGAAATGTGTGTGTGTGTGCACGCACACGCACACATGATTCTGACACACTATTAACACACATACTATTGAAGACAAAATATTTTTTGTAAATTATAATTATACTATATGTAATGCTGTGTAGTCTGCATTTTTTCACTTAGAAAACATCAACATTTTAAAAAATAATCTGAAAACTTTTGGTGACTCACATATTATTCCATCAAGTCTATATAGCATTATTTATTTAATTAATCCTATGTTTTAGATATTTAGGTTATTTTCAATTTTTTTGCCATTAAAGACAAATTGTATTAAATATCTTTAAACATGATTGTCTGTTTTTAATTGATGGTATAATTAAAATAAATCTGGGATGTTAAAAATCATTCGAATGAAAAGATGTGAACGTTCTGGGGTTTTTAATATATATTTTTAGTTGTAAATGGACACAATACCTTTATTTTGTTTATTTATTTATTTATTTATTATCTGGTATTGAGGATCAAACCCAGTGCCTCATACATTCTAGGCAAGTGCTCTGCCACTGAGCCACAACCCCAGCCCCATTCTGGGTTCTTAATGCATATTTTCTGATGGCTTTTCAGAAAGCTTATACCAAACTTCATTTCAGTCAGTATTGTGTGAGAGTGTACATTCTCTGAACTTTCTCAAATAACGCTGCTTTCTTTTTTCTTTCATCTTTAATATTTGATAGAATTTTTAAAGCCATATTTTGCTTGCTTTAATATATTTGATTATTAATGAGCAATCATATTGGATTAGGATACCTATTAGTGCATTTATCATTGAAGCTCTTATTTTTCATGGAAGACAAAGCCTTTCATCTCATCATAAGAAGGCTCTACCACTGAGCCATAACACCAGCCCAAATTTTTAGCTTTTTCTGAAAGTCCCAGAGGATGCTCCAGATGTCTGCCAATGGTTTAGAACAGGGATGTCAAATTTATGCAAATATGTAATGCCAACCTCTCTGTCCTCTCTCCATTATTTGGCATGGATCACTAATTAATGAAGCCTGTGGGAGTTCTCACCCCTTTTCCATATCCTTATTAATTTCTAAAACAGTATTGCTTGAATGTATTTAATAAACACCTGTTGGTTATCTAACAATATGATTATCAGGATTCTGCACTACATAGTCATGCTAGGTCTCTTTGAAAATCAATATGAATTCTTCCTCCAAAGTTCACCTCCACTGACCATCATTCGGTAATGTTTCTTCTCCCTTCCAGGAAGGGATATTTCTATTTTACATCCCTTTTTAATGCAGCTGATACCATTCCCTAAAGAAGCACCATTTCATGGTATGCTGAATGGCCATGCTGAAGTCAAGTCTACTCAATAAGCACATAAGAGGGTGCCTGCTGCACAATATCTTTAGAGATCGATAAAATCATTCCTGTGTAGCCCATTCATCTTGGAGAAATGGTGCTCTTTCATTGTTCTGCAAAAGAAGGGAGCAGCTGGCAAAGAGTAGATAATAAAAGCTATGCTTTCAATGAGAAATAGAAAGGACCAAGGCCAAAGGAACTGATGGTGGAGCTTAGCCTGCCTCCTGGTCTGCTTCTCTTCTCCCCCTATAGCTTGGGCTACCTACAATCCTGACCTTAGGCAGGAAGGATGTTAAGATGTTCCATCTCCATCTGAGATTCAGAGCATCTACCTACCTCTGACCTTGGGTTTAAGAACTGATTAATGAATGTCTCTCATACTCATTCATTTATTCAACATTTCTGAGCACTTTTACGTGTCAGACACAGTAGTGAAGAAGACAGACATAATGCCTGCCGAAGACACAAAGAATAGTTTTAGGAGGTTTTAGACACCCCTGTAATTTCTGTTAGCATTTTTTCTCACTCCAAATAAACTCCTATCCCTTCTGATAACCTGATTGCCACTCAAATCCCCTTCCTTAGGAATTCTGGAGCCACTGCTGATCTGATCCCTACCCTCACGGAACTTACATATAAGGAGTCAAGCACAAAAAATCAAGTAGTCTACGACAACTCAGCACTGCAAGTATTCTGATAATGGTGCACAGTGGTGTCGTGGACTCAAGAAGGACAATGAACCCAAGCATCAAAGAAATGACATCCAAGATGAAATAGGTGATAGTTAATTTTACATTGACTTGATTGGGTTAAAGGATATCTAGATAACAGGTAAAAATATCATTTCTGGGTACATATGTGAGGGTGTCTGTCAAAGACTTTAGCATTTGTCTCAGCTGACTGAGTGAAGATTCACCCACCAACGGGGATGGACAATCCATTGAGGGTCTTCCTGATAGAAAAACAGGAGGAGGAAGGGGGAATCCTCTATCTTCTTAAGCTGGGGAACCCATCACCTCCGACCCTTGAATGTCATAGCCGCTGGTTCTTGGCCTTTGGACTCCGAAACTATAACCAGCAGTCTCCTCAGTTCTCAGGCCTGTGGTCTGGGACTTGAAGTCATACATGACTAGCTCTCCTGGTTCCCAGGATTTTGACCTTGAGTCAAATTGTTCCATTGTCTTTACTGGTTCCCTGACTCACAGATCACAGATGGTGGTACTTCTTGCCCCCATAACCACCACATGAGTTAATTCCTATAATAAATCTCATATCCTCTCTCTCTCTCTCTCCCTCTCTCTCTCTCCTTCCCTCCCTCTTTCCCTTTACTATGTATCCTACAGGTTCTATTTCTCTGAAGATCCTTCACTTATACAATATCTAAAACTTGATATGACAGAGGCAGCAGAAGAGGTAGAGAGAGTCCCTAGATGTCGGCAGGAAAAAAAAAAAAAGCACAACATAATTCAAAACTTTTTTTTCTCTTTTTTAAATTTGTTTTAATTAGTTACACATGACAGTACAATGATCTTGACATATCATACATTTGAATCAGATGGGGTATAATTTCTCATTTTTCTGAGTGTGCAGGTTGCAGAATCACATGGGTCATGCAGTCACGTATATACATACAGCAATAATAAAGTCTATTCGTAATTCAAAACTTAAGCGTTACTTTGGAGTGTAGAATGTGAAGGGTGAAGGATAAGAGAGGCGGGGTAAATTTCAGGATATGAAAACAGGGAAGTGGGCAGGGCCAGATAAAGGATGGTGACAAGCATGACACGGGTTTGGACCCTATCCTAAGAAAAATGGGAAGTGAAACCAACAAGTTGGAGGGAAGCAAATGACTCATCAGTTTGTGTTTAGAAAGACAGCTCTGGTCACAGGGTTGGGAGTGAAGAGGAGGAAAGCAAAGCTGGAGAAGAGGACTTCATCCAGAAGCTGCTGCAGAGGGTCATGTGACTGCAGCCAGGCTCAAGGCAGTAGGCCTGGGAAGAAGTCGGGTTGTGTCAGTTTGAAAGACTGCAGTAATAAACTACCAAAAACTGGGTGCTATCCGACATTGTAGTCTCACAGTTCTGCAGACTAGAAGTTTGAAACTGAGGTGTTGGCAGGACCATGCTCCCCAGATCCTTCCCTGCCACTTCTGGCTTCTGGCATTTTCCAGCAGTCCTTGGTGTTCCACGGCTCTCAGGCACATCCCTCCATCCCAAAGCCGTCTTCTGCCTGTGTCTACTCACGTCATCTTTGCTCTGTAAGGATGTCTCTATGTCCAAATTTCCCCTTTTTATTACAACACTGTATTAGATTAAGACTCACTAAGGATTTCATTCTAACTTGATTACATCTGCAAAAACTATATTTCCAAATAAACTTGCATTCTGAGGAGCTGAGGGTTAGGACATCAACACATCTTTTTGGGGGAATCACAATTCAAACCACAACAGGGTTTCCTTCTTAACCCAAGCACCAGTCTCCTCATGATGCTTAAACTTGATGGTGGCCTTGTTCGCAGGGCCTCACCCCCTGTCCTCCGTGGCATGCCTGGTTCGTCCCAGCCCTTTCTGTGGAAGACTACAGACTTGTCTCAGCCCAAGAAACAGGATCCTTGGGACTTTCCTACTACTACTGCTTGCCAGTTTAGCTCTCAGAACATTGTCTCTGGCTGCATTCTTCAGCCAAGTCTCTGCCCAGCCTCCAGAACACCATGTTCCCAGTCTGTGACATTTCTGTTGCCATTTGCCATTTCTGATTATCACCCCTTACCTATTTTGCAACCTACTAGATCAGTGTTTCTCAAAGTGTGAGATCAGACCACCTGCTGCAGAATTACCCAAGTATCATTTTAATATATGCTTTATTTCAATCCACCCAACCCCACTGAATCAGAATCTCTAGCTAAGGGATCCAAAAAATCCACATTTCTAACACACTGTCCTAGTGCGTTTTGTGAACACTCAATTGTGAGAATCACTGCTCTAGACTATGCATTCTGCTTACCTGGATCCCCCTACCACATGTCCCCAAGGCAAGGTCTGCCTCCAAGTGTTGGCACTGTCCTTGAATGTAAATCTCTTCTAGTCCTGTCTCCAATTTGCCTCATGCTGTCATGCCTAAACCAACCATTCAGACTTATAAAGGCGGATCTCATGAGCATAAGAAGAACAGGGATGAAATAAATTATTCTTACAAAGAAAAGGCCCAATTGGAAAAATGGACAAAATGAAAAGTTGGTTCTTTGAAAAAATAAATAAAATTGATAAACCCTTAGCGATGCTAATGAAGGGAAGGAGGGAGAAACTCAAATTACTAAACTCTGTGATGAAAAAGGAAATATCACGATGGACACTTTAGAAATACAGAAGATAATTAGAAATTATTTTGAAAACTTGTATCCAATAAAATAGAAAATATTGAAGGCATTGACAAATTTCTAGAGTCATATGATTTACCCAAACTAAATCAGGACAATATACACAAGTTAAACAGATCAATTTCAAGCAATGAAATAGACGATGCCATCAAAAGCCTACTAACCAAGAAAAACAAAGGACCAGATGGATTCACAGCTGAGTTCTACAAGACCTTCAAAGAAGAACTAATACCAATAGTCCTCAAATTATTCCATGAAATAGAAAAAGAGAGAACACTTCTAAACTCATTCTATGAGGCCAATATCACCCTGATTCCAAAACCAGACAAAGACACATCAAAGAAAGAAAACTTCAGACCAATATCTCTAATAAACATAGATACAAAAATTCTCAATAAAAACCTGCAACTCAAATACAAAAACATATTAGAAACATACTAGTACACCATGATCAAGTGGGCTTCATCCCAGGGATGCAAGGATGGTTCAACATATGGAAATAGATAAATGTAATTCATCACATCAATAGACTTAAAGATAAGAATCATATGACCATTTCAATACATGCATAAAAAGCACTCAACAAAATACAGCACCCTTGCATGTTCAAAACACTAGAAAAATTAGGAATAATAGGTACTTATCTCAACAGTGTAAAGGCTATCTATGCTAAGCCCAAGATCAGCATCATACTAAATGGAGAAAAATTGAAAGCCTTCCCTCTAAACACTGTCACAAGATAGGGATGCCCTCTTTTACCACTTCTATTTAACATAGTCATTAAAATTCTAGCCACAGCAATTAGACAGATGAAATAAATTAAAGGAATATGGATAGGAAAAGAAGAAATCAAACTATCAATATTTGCCGACGACATGATTCTGTACTTAGAGGACCCAAAAAATTCCACCTGAAAACTTCTAGAACTAATAAATAAATTCAGCAAAGTAACAGAATATAAAATCAATACCCATAAATCAAATGCATTTCTGTACATCAGTAACGAATCCTCTGAAAGAGAAACTAGGAAAACTACCTCATTTACAATAGCCTCAAATAAATAAATAAAATACCTGAGAATCAACTTAACAAAAGAGGTGAAAGACCTCTACAATGAGAACTACAGAGCACTAAAGATAGAAATTAAAGAAGACCTTAGAAGATGGAAAGATCTACCTTGCTCTTGGATAGGCAAAATTAATATTGTTAAAATGACCATACTACCAAAAGAACTATATAGATTTAATCCAATTCCAATCAAAATTCCAATGACATTCCTCACAAAAATAAAACAAGCAATCATGAAATTCATCTGAAAAAATAAGAGACCCAGAATAGCCAAAGCAACCCTTAGCAAGATGAGTGAAGCAGGTGGCATCACTATACCAGACCTTAAACTATACTACAGAGCAATAGTAACAAAAACAGCATGATATTGGCACCAAAATAGACTTGTAGTCCAATGGTACAGAATAGAGGACACAGAGACAAATCCACATAAATACAGTTACCTCATACTAGACAAAGGTGCAAAAAAACATATATTGGAGAAAACATAGCCTCTTCAACAAATGGTGCTGGGAAAACTGGAAATCCATATGCAACAAAATGAAAGTAAAACTCTATCTCTCACCAGGCACAAAACTCAAAGTGGACCTAGGAATTAGACCAGAGACCCTGTGCCTAATAGAAGAAAAAAGTAGGCCCAAATCTCCATCATATCCAATTAGGCCCTTACTTCCTTAACAAGAACAAGAAATAAAATCAAGAATCAATAAATGAGATGGGTTTCAAGCTGAAAAGCTTCTTCTCAGCAAAAGAAACAATCAGTGAGGTGAATAGAGAGCCTACAGAATGGGAGCATACTACAAGTGGTGCAGCCATATCAATGTTTATAGCAGCACAATGCACAATAGCTAAATTGTAGAACCAACCTAGATGCCCTTCAATAGATGAATGGATAAAGAAATTTTGGTATATATACACAATGGAATATTATTCAGCATTAAAAGAGAATAAAATCATGGCATTTGCAGGTAAATTAATGGAGTTGGAGAATATCATGCAAAGTGAAGTAAGCCAATCCCAAAAAAACAAAGGCCAAATGTTTTCTCTGATAAGTGGATGCTGATCCATAATGGGATTGTGGGGAAGGGGCATGGGAGGAATGGTGGAACATTGGATAGGGAAAATGGGAGGAGGGGAAGAGCGGGGCATAGGGGAAGGAAGAATGGTGGAATGAGATGGACATTATTACCCTAG
Source organism: Marmota marmota marmota (assembly GCF_001458135.2). Taxonomy (NCBI): domain Eukaryota; kingdom Metazoa; phylum Chordata; class Mammalia; order Rodentia; family Sciuridae; genus Marmota; species Marmota marmota. The sequence continues at coordinate 53,518,360 of NW_026000229.1, forward strand.
GTACATGTATGAAGACATGAATGGTGTGAGTCTACTTTGTGTACAACCAGAGAAATGAAAAATTGTGTGCCATTTGTACTATGAGCTGAAATGCATTCTGCTATCATGTATAACAAATTAGAACAAATTAATTAATTAATTAATTAATTAAAACAAAAACAGAGAAAAGACCCGAGTACTGGAACTTCATTTGGCCTGCTAAGGGCATATAATTACCTACAACCAATGAAAATGTGATAGGAATACAGTTATTTGTTGAAAGACTTTAAGAATATGTAGAAAACTTTAAAACATGGTAGATAAAATGGAAGAACAACCTAACGATTATTTATCTATAATATTATGATATATATACTATATAACATTTTTATGTATACAGCTGATAATGAAGACAAGCTATCTAGAGCCCTGCCTGCTTCCGTCGATGCTATACAGTCATCCCCACGCTAGTTCCAAAACATCATGATCAGAAAGTTCTCAGTCACCTGAAATTTAGTTTAAAAGAGCATGGCTATGTCCTTAGGGTTTTAAGGATTTGGAATTTTGAGAGTTGGCTCCAGGATAAGTGGGTTATACAATACATGTAAGTAGGTAAAGATACCTACTCACTTTTAGACCTCAGTTCACTTTTCTTGGAAAGACTGAAGTTTCAGCTCTATGTAACCACCAGGCATGGGGCCAATGCAGAAGCAGCAGTCCTGCGAGTGCCCAATGAATATTTGATGATGTTGATCCCATTCTTGCCCAAGGTAAAATATCATCAACAGGGCTGTAGATGATCTTTCCTCAAATGATCTGTTCTTCTTTGTACATAAAGCTCATTTCAGAGTTTTACTTATTAATAACTTGTTGTGTGGTGTGATGACAGAGTCTTCTAAGCACTGGTGCCTCCCAGCTATTTATAAATAAAATGTCAACGTAGAAAATTAGAAATGGGAAACTCCAAAATGCATGGTTGATAGACTGATGTCACACTTAGAGTAATGAAAGAATTGAAGTATATAAGTAGGTTAAACCTAAGTAGGCCTATTTGATCTTTAGAGATAGTTCCTGAAAATTTCAGTTAAATTGGATGTTTTCATTTTGCCTATTTTTAAAGATAAACTCGCCATAATTACTCTACGTTTCAAGGGAAAGATGTTCTGTTCAATTGTTAAAAATTCAGCAAGCTTACATTTCTAATTTCAACAACTAGCCTGGAATGATAGTGTAGCTCAGTGGTAGAACATGTGTTTAACATGTGCAAAACCCTGGTTTGATCCCAAGCACCAAACCCAGCACCCCAAAACAAACAAAAACCTAATCACCAGCCTATATGAAACCAACATTTATTCTGTCTTATTAACCTGTTTTAATCCTACTTTCATAATTTAAAATATAAATACACAACTCCTCTATTCATTGTTTTTCTGCCTTCTTACAGGTGTTTGGTTGTTTTGTTTTGTTTTGTTTTTTGAAGGGAGGATTAAACCCAAGACCTAACCACATGCTCTTCCACTACTACTCTCCTAGTCCCTGTCTTCTTTAAATAGTTGATGCTAAGATGAGGGGGATTTATAGTAACACATAAAACCAGAGGTTGCTGAAATTCTGACACCACTAGAGACCTTGTAAAATGTACTTGAGTGGGAGGAAACTTGTCTTTGTTACCTTCTCACCTCCTTTTTGACCCTGGGCCTACCATCTGTGCAACACTATCTTTACTGAGCTTCTCCAAGTTGTCCTCTGTTGTGCAAAGCCTCTTATAAAAATTCATTTAGGTACACACCCAATCACCCTCAAGTACCCTGTAAGATAAGATGTAAAAAAATGCTGCCATTCTCATTTTTCTCACTCCTCTTCAAAATATTTTCCTTAGCTAGGAATTAAGAAAATTTTAGCTTATTAAAATATCCAATGCTTATGTGACATTTTAAAGAGGAAGGGGTTTGATTAAATGTGGAAGGAAAGAGAATGAAATAGGATTCCCAATGTGCCTCTCCATGGTGGTCCACATCCCCCTAACAGATAAAAAGAAGTGTCTTAGTCTGTGTTCTGCTGCTGTAACAAAACAACAGAAACTGGATAATTTATAAAGAATAGAAGTATATTTGACTCATAGTTCTGGAGGCTGACAACATGTGATTGCCATTGAATGACCTACCTTATAACATGGCAGAGGTGAAAGGGCAAGAGTGAACCTGCAAGAAAGAGTGGGAGTGAGAGCAGACCACTTTTATAACAACCCACTCTTATAATAACTAACCCTCTCCAGAGACAACAATACTAATTATTTATGAGGGCAGAACCCTCATGACCCAATCACCTCCCATCAGGCCCTATTTCTCAACATTGCTGTACCAGGGAATCAAGCTTCCAAACAATGAATTTTGGGGATATTTCCAAACCATAACAAGGGGAAACAATTGGGTACCTCATCTTTGAAAGGATGCCTCCTTTTTTCTATTTAATGCATACTTTTCACCACACCTTTCTCTGACCATTTAGTTTCAGTCTCTCAAATGTAAATATGATGCCACATAATCTTACATGTAAGCCTCAGAATTACTCTTCCATCTACCATCAGGTAGAATTCCTTCGGAAACCCAAACAGAAATAAGAAAGTTTTGATTTTTACTTCACTTCATCTTCTCTTATACACGTAAGAATTTTTGTTTTCCTGGATGCTGTAGATAATTTTGGAATCCAGAATGATGTGAATAACCACACTTTACCTGTATATTAAACTACTTCCTCAGAAGACTTGTTCGAAAGCAGAGGCCGGACTTGAAAACATGGCTTGGTTTTTTTCATTGAATGCAATTATAAACATGTCATACAGCACATTGCTAGTATTTGTTTTTAATGTGCAGCTATAATAAAAAAAAAACTCATTGGGACAAACATAAAATTGGGTTTAAAGCCAAGGTAATCAGAGGTACTTTTTTTTTTTTTTGGTTGTTGACAATTTTATAAGTTTAAGATTTTGATCTAGTTCCCTTTAGATTTTTTCTTTTAAATGAGTTCCATTAAGTATTTTTAAATATGTCTAGGCCTATAGAAAAGAAATATAAACAAAAGATTAGGATACCGGTTCCGAACTTTAACCTCTAAGAACAAGAGCCATCAAACTACTGAATTTGAGAAAAGCCATGAAACAGAAATAACTGCACAATTCACATTTAGCAAAGCAACCCGTCTGAATTACTATGTGAAGGAAAATGTATGGCATTTTTAAAAAGATTTTCATCAGTTTTACAAGGGGGAAAATATCAACAATGATTTGACAGACTACTTTTGTACAGAAGGACTAGGAGGCTTCATCATTCAGACAACCAATTCAATGCATATACATTTCAAGCCGAGCAAAAGAGGGTAAATGGAGAGCAGTCCACAGCTAGGCACTCCAGATAATGCAGGTAGGGATATAACAGATGCCAGGGCTGAATAAGGAGTTGCATTTGCAGATGAGCTGACAAGTGACAGTGTTTCCCAGATTAAGCCACACAGCAAGCCTGCAGAAAAACCTTGGTATCGATAGTGGTGATTGTTAGAATGCAGGTCAAGGTATAACAAAGACAGGTCAAAATACAGTGCCCTAAGTGAAGTTGGGAATTTATTTTTTTCCCCCTCAATGCTGCCCAGAGGGATCGGAGCATCCTGGGGTAAGTGGCTTTGTTTGAAGGGCAGATAGAAGTGGGTGGCTTTTATTTTGTTGTTCCACCTTCTGTTCAGGTGTTGCTCTCCTCCTTGTGACTGATGGTGGTTCCCTCCCACCAGACCCTGGTCCAGGCCTCAGAAGCTGGGAATGAAAAAGTAGAGGGCAATCAACCTCTTTTTTAAGGACATTCTCCAGAAATTTCATGCATCACACTGGCTAGATACAAAGGAACTGGGAAATATCATTCCAACGTGGAACATCTAGACTCAAGGGTTTTCCTGCTCAGAGAAAGAATGGACAATAAGCTTCAACTAGCATTCTCTTCTGTATCCTGAAGGATGATAAGCTTCAGAATGTGTATTCAAGTGTGTATATGTATGTGTGTACAAGTTCATGTCATGCATGGATATGCTTAAGAATTATAGGAACTTACAAGTAAAGCAATATTACTTGCTAATATTACTGTTAAGATAGACCAAGTAGGGGCTGGAGTTGTAGTTCAGCAGTACAGAGCTTGCCTCATACGTGGGAGGTACTGCGTTCGATTCCCAGCACCACATAAAAATAAGCAAATAAAATAAAGGTCCATCCACAACTAAAAAAATATTTAAAAAAAGAAAAAGAAAAAGATAGACCAAGAATAGACTTTGAGGTCAAAGATAACTAAGTTTGATCCTGGCTCTATCACTGATGAGATGTGTAGGTCTTCATAACATCTATTTTTCACTGTAAAATGTAAATAGCTCTTACGTTATGAACTATTACAAGGGGAAATTAAATCATGTATATTTTAGTATAATAAAGAATTTTTCTGGGTTTTGTTCCCAATTCTGGGCAGAAAGTTTCTAAAATCCTTGCAATTTCCAAAGGAATAGGAGTAGAGTCTTTATAGACCTGAGTCCCTCTGATTACACCTGAGTTTATGGTAATGAAATAAAGAAGATAGGAGATGGTTTCCAGAAAGGCCAACCATGTGGTTAAAGCACTGGGATGTCAGAAAGCAAGGTCACTGGAGATTGAGTTCAATTCTGTGTCCATGATTTGGTATGCAATGAAACTCCAGTTAAAACGATGGATATGAAAGCTCAGTGGATCTTCTTGGTTGGTGGGCACACCAATGTGCCAAGAAAGTGACATATTCTGATTCCACAGGGAGAAGGCACAGAGCTCTACATTTGAAATAATATTTAACTATTATCCCACAGTCATTCTCATCAATGAGTTTTATAAGTGTTTCCCTCAACTTGTGGCTCTCTCCAAGGCTAGGAATAGGAAAACGAATTGACAAGTGTTCCTAACAATTAAGTGAAGAAAAGCTAGTACCAGGAGCAGGCCTTCCCTCAGCTGAGCAACCAAGATGACCTCCAACAACCCCTGATGTCTCTCCAAATAAGTGCTCCTTACAAAGCACTGGGGCTGATGAGTCCCTCAGAATCTGGAGTCACCGGAGGAGGTGGAGTTTGACTAGAGAGGACCTCGTCCTCATATTCGGAGTGTTGCCACAATGATGGAATGTGAGATCCTAACTCAAGTCATCTTGCCTCGATGGTCAAGATATGTGCATTATAGCAAAGGAAGATAACCAAGATTTAGGTAAGACAATTATACAAAAGTTTTTAAAACATCCAGCTGCACTAGGAAAAAAGTAGGATTTGCAATTTGACAGATCTGTGTTCTAATCTCGTCGGCCACTATTCAACTATGATTTAAGACAGTTTTTCATCTCTCTGAATTTCAGTTTTCTTCTTACATAAAATGGAATACTAATGAATCACCTGTGAGGTTGTTGGTAGGGAATAATGAGATGAGACTTATAGAGTAACTTACTATAGCACCTGGACCATGGAAGATGACTGAATGCATGTGGATTCCTGTCCTTCTTCCCTTCTTCAGGGGGCTGTGGTGAGAGGGAACTCCTTCTACTTGCTAACTATTTAAAAAGCCCAGTGAGGAAAGCTTTCTAGGATCAGATTACCAGTTATTCTTTTCCTGAAAGGCAAGTCTTAGGTTACAGTTTAACTGTAAACATCTCCAAATACTGCAGGCAGAAAGATCAAGGAGATTTGCAGTTCCTAGAAGGATTCATGACATCCCACAAAAGTTCATATTTCAGAGCTGATCTACTGGATGATGGAATTCTGTCATCAAGGGTTTACTTTCTCCATGTGGCTTCTTAGAAGATAATCTGACCTTCACAGTTTATTCCTCAAAATTTGTCCCTTTGCACAAATAATATGTTTTACCACTTTGATATTAAGACAATATTTCTAGTCAGCATTTGCCACAAGGCTGGACTATTTCACTATGAAAAATCTTTTTCTTTTTTTTTTAAAATGTAGTCAAGTGTTTTTAACTCTTCCTCTTCTCTCCTGTCTTCCTGGTGTTAAAGTCCTACATGCCAAGACTGCCAAGGTAGAAGTGACTGCAATGTTCAAGGTTACTTTTAACAAATAGCTATTTGTATGGTGTCAAATGGAGGTAGAATTATGGACCCTTCAGAGGAATGTGCTTTTATGTCTTATATGATCTACAAGTTACTGAGCATAAAACATCACTAGTACTGACCAACCAATAAGTATGTATTTATAACTAAGGATGCTTACAAATATTAACAACAAAAATATTTTTTTAGTGTTTCCCCTTCATAAAAAAGTTACAGATAAACTAAAGAATTAGTTAAATTAATTATGGAACTATAAATAACAAATCACTATTTAACCAGTAAAAATGAAGTTTTAGAATTATATTTATTAACGTATTAGCAATCTGCATGTGCAAAAAAAGTCTAAAATTACATATTGTGCAATCTCATTTTTGTAAAAAGTAAAATTGCATGTTTCTGTATTGTATGTATACTATGAAGATGCCAAAAGAATAGGCACTGGAAAGCAAGGGATAGAATCACTGTGTGGTTTTATTTTATTTTTTTCTGTAATATAGCTTCAGTTATTCTATCAAGAAATGCAGCTTGTGCACATTTTTAAATTTTTTGGTTAAATAATTATTTTCTGATCAACTCATTTCACCATGAAAAGAAAGTTCCAGAATAGGCAGAATATTAGAAGAGGCAGAGTATTTAGGAGCAAACCTCCACTAAACACCAGGATGTTGGCATCCTGTTGCACATCTAGCTTCCGTGCAATATAACTGTGGACAAGCCACAATTATGTTTTTTTGTACATTTTTTGTACATCACTTTTTCCACGTGGAACAGCACAATGATGTCCCACACCTCAATGTGATATCACCCACATTGGGTGCCTACCTCTTCACATGTTCTGGATCATAGGAAAAACACACTGTCAGCACTCTGGATTTCCACTAGAGATATGAGCTATGGGTTTTTTGGAGTATTTATTCAGTATTTCTATTTATTTTTGCTATTATTAGATTATGTTCTGGAAATTTTTCCATGCATCATGGAGAGAGGCTTCTCTGTAAGAAATACTAAATTGGTAATCATTTCCATCAGGGGCAGAAAAGATGTTTTGCTTTTGCTTCCCTATAAAGATTGAATATATTTTTTTATAAGTATATTGCTCAGTGTTGCAGTGCAGGTTTTACTAAAGCAAAATTTTACAAATAATATGGTTTCTGATCATAGAGCTGGGTAATTCAGTGAAAGGGAAAGTAAGAGTTAATAATGGTTATTTAAACAATGTGCAGGCTATTGAATAGAAAATAGAGAAATATCATAAAGTTGTGCAGGTTGACCCTGGGCTTTTATAGAGTCTAACTTCTACACAATATTCTATGGTTCATACTCCTGAATCTTTGCAATGTCGAATGATATGGAAAACTGCTCACCTAATCATCTAATACAAAAGGGTGCTTACTATCCATTGTTTATTCAGATTAATAAATCTGACACTGAGCATTTAAAACTGAATAAGTTGCAATGGTAATAAGCTTAAAATGGGTTTTTGAGATTCTCTTTCTGATTGCTTCTGTGCATGCACACTTCTACATCTGGCAGGAAACTGGAAATCTTATTCTGAGGTTACAGATGATCATTGTCAGGTGCCTAATTATAATTCATTTTCAATTTCAATTTTACTATTCATTAAAGTAGGTATCCTTGACTTGACATTCAGTGCAAGAAACGCTCAAAAAGAAAACGTGATACACAATCCTCCTGAAAAGCCACCGCCTGGTTTCTTTATATACTTTGCTCACGGTAGCTATAGTAACCATCATTTAAGACACAAACACACGAAATCAAAGTCCTAGACTGATGAGACAGCTCTCAAATGGCTTTGTTCCTTGTCTAAGATTTTCTCTTCCTCCTCTCGAATCATATTTCACCCCAAAGCCTCAAGGGACTAACTCACAGTTTGGGGGTGGGCAAACCAATGTCCACAGGGACAAAGAGGACCAGGGTGGGCTTAGACAGAACGCATTAGAGCCACCTGCCTGTTCAGAGAAAATAAAATGCTGATGTCCAATGTGGCTAAGGAGACTCAGCTCCTTCTATGTCCTGCTGGGAAAGAAAGAGGCTGGCCTGCAACAGCTGTTGCATTGTGTGAGCTTGCCAACCCCCTCTAGGAGCAGAGATGGGGTCAGGCCCTGCGTTGCCTGGTCACAAACTCACCGTAACCTTGCTTGGGCCGGGGGTGGGGTGGGAGTGTGGCTTCTACTTCTAGACTGAAAAAGGACAGATGATTTTTCAAGTGTTGATTTCTAAGCAAAGAAAGAAGAGGGGAGCGAGGTAGGAGAGGGAGAATAAGCTAGAGTTAATACTCTAAACATGGAAAACAAAATGGGGGCGGTGTTTTTTTTTAAAACATTTTAGCTCATTTGATTTATTTTTATAGAAGATATATTCAATGTGTTCAAATAGATAAGTGATAAATGGAAACAATTCCATTTAGGCACTTATATTTTCCACAAAAAGGGATGCTTACAATTGTATCCAAGACCAGCTTAAAATGCTAAAAGGACGCTCTTCCAGCATTCCAGTAATTGAGAATAAGTGGGTCACTTTGCAAGCAAGGGAAATTACAGATGCCAAAATACCCCTTTGGAAGACAATATATGACATTACACTGAGGGGCATATTACCTTGGCTGGAATATTTTTACACATATATAGCCTTAACTGAATGACTAATAATTTCCAAGAATTTATTTAAAGAAAGTGTAATATTTTGGTTGGCAAATGTGCCCAGAGGAAGTATTATAATACTTGCTTTTAACACAGTTCCTTTCTTTTATATAGTCAGAATGCTTTATGGTGGATTAAATCCACAAATTGAAAAGAGAATGAATACACCTGAGCATTCATGAATTACTCTGTCAAAAGAATTCTCTTTTAAGAAGCACAAAAGTAAAACCCGTCTCATGCCTGGGGGAAAGGTTAAATGATTAATGACTTGAGAAATTTAGTATACATAAGGTAATAATTCATTAATCAGATGTGGAGAAAATGCGTACTATTGCTTTGCTAACAAAGATCTTAATTGTAACCTAGCCTTGTACCTGCCCAAATTAAGTGGGACCTAAATCTGGGGATAAAATATATTTTAAAAAGAATGACCTATACACAAAGGCTCCTGGGATCAATAAATATCTTTGGACGCGTTTCCTGACACTGCCAAGTGTAGAAATGACTTGGATGAAAAAGTTCTAGAACCTTCCTGCATGTCTCAAGTGCTGCATATCACTTTTACTTCTGCAAAGCTCATTTACTAGTTATGTTCCATAGTTGGTGCCCATGTAAGGCACAGAGAAAGTGAGGCACAGGGAAGGTGAGGGAATACAGAGTCTCACCCTGTTTACCTTATCTATCAGTTTGATATTACACTCGAAGAATAACAGCAGCAGTGAAAGAGGTACAGCTGTTGGAAATGTTTTTTTATTTCAGTCAATTGGTAGATGAGTGTAATGTGATTTCTTAATGCAAAGGGACAGATGCCATTTAATGCAGCTTTTAGGAAAAGAGGGGTACATCTCATTGATTGTTACAGCTCAGAGTCATGCTGATAAATACAAAGTTGACATTTATAAGGCATTATACCCCAAGCAATTGGGATATTCACTGGGGTGGAAACAGAATCAAATCAGGGTTTTTAGCTAAAAGAGACTTTGTAAGGCTGCTTGCTTGGCTCTTTTGTGGACCTTAGTCCAAAAGTAGGGCAGCATTCTACATAAAGAATACACAGGTTCATTTTGTGTAGGCAGGAGGGATTTGCTTGGTACCTGTTAGGGTATCCAAAATGCCCCCCCAAGTATACATAAGGTAATAATTCATTAATCAGATGTGGAGAAAATGCATAACCTAGCCTTGTATCTGCCCAGATTAAGTGGGACCTAAATCTGGGGATAAAATGTATTTTTAAAAAGTATGACCCATACACAAATGGAGGGGCTTGGTACCTGTTCGGGTACCCAAAATCCCCCCAAAGTGAACACCCTACTTACTTTTATCCTCTCAAGATGCCCCCAAATGAGACTCAGGGTCTAGAGAGACCTAATTTTAAAACATAACTATGTGATCTTGAGCAAATGGCTTAGTCTTTATGAGTGTCAACTTTTCACCTGTAAACCATTCTTCCAAGACATGATTCTAAGTATATAAAGTACCTCCTCATCACAGGGTCAGGTATCTATTGGACTTTCTTTATCCTGTCTCAACCCCAGTCCCCTGTCATTTACTTCTCTGCTATAAACCTGCATGACAACATGAAGGCCATTCTTTAGCTTATCAATTCATTCTCTTGCTGAATATTTTATCAGTTGCCAAGATTTTCTTTCAATCTTACACAATTGAAAAAGAACCAACAAAACAAAACAAAACAAAAAACCCAGAATGACATAGAGTTATTCTGAGGATAAAAATAAGTAATGTTTATAAAGTTCATATTGGAACTGGATATTCATGCATTTGTTCTTTTTACAAATACTCTCTGGACAAAAATATATGTGACTGTGGCATATGTAGAACTGGGTGCACAGAAAGAGCCACACTTGGGAGCCTATCATCAAGCAGTTCATAATTTAGTTAGGATGCTTCAGGGATATGTGAAAGTATTGGTGCAGGGTGAGCTAAAAAAAAATACTTTCAAAAAATAGATAATGTTGCAGTAGTGCACACCTGTAATCCCAGGAGGCTGAGGCAGGAGAATCACAAGTTCAAGTCCAGCTCAGCAACTTAACACCATCTTGTCTCAAAATAACAAGTAAAAAGGGCGAGGGAATGTGGCTTAGTGGTTGAGCACCCCTGGGTTCAATCCCTGGTACCAAAACAATAATAAGAGGAAGAAGAAGAAGAAGGAGGAGGTGAAGGAGGAAGAGAAAGAGAATAAGGAGGAGGAGGAGGAGGAGGAAGAGGAGGAATACTTGAGTTCACTCTAGAAAATAAAGAGGAGCCAACCAATTGGGAGCAGGGAGAGTGAAGAGAGTATGCTAATGAGAAGTGGGAAGGGAAGAAGTGACAGAAAATTCAACATACCTAGAGTTTCCAATGCACTTTCCAGTTCCCACCAGTTCAAACATGATTGTCACCTCTGAGAAAAGCTCCTAACATGAAAGAGTGAGCCCCACACTGAAAAACAAATAGACAAGCAAATAATACAATTTTGAGGAAATGAAACAATGTAATGAAAATCTTTTAAAATTATTATAATATCATGAGCCTAGGGAAGATATCATGCTAATGAAACAAAAACTGCAAAAAATTAGAGAACAACCAAAAAAGCTTTTAGAAATTAAAATATTAAGAAAAAAAAGAAAGTTGCGATGTAGAGAAAAGGCAAAGGTGATAAAATAATAAACTAAAATAACCTTTAAGATGGACAAAACTGAAGCCTTTTACTATGATACAGATTTTTATTTCTCCTTGAAGGTCTGCAGATGGAAATTATTTCAAATACAACAACTAATAGATATTTGATGATACATTTTGGAAAAGGGGAGCTGAGAAAAATGGAAAATTTTGTTCCTCAATCTAGAGAGGAAAACTGTTGTTTCCCTGGCCTATGAGGGACGTAAAGTGGTGACACTGCACTCGTAGTGATGCACATACTTAAGAATAAGTTTTGAAAGAGAAGAAAATCAAGACACATACAAACACACTTGAAAACTGCATTTAACTCATTAATGAGGGAACCAATAAGATATTATAATTGGTTCAGTAGACAATTCAAAGAACCATACTGTTATAGTAAGGTAAGAAATGCTGAATTGGCTTTGAAGAACAAAACTGAGAAAGTGGAGTAATTTGCTTTGCTCTGTAACACCCAAATCTGAATGGAGTGTTCAAATTTTATTATTGTTTGCACTCTGGTTCTTTTCAATCATGTTGTCTTCTATATTTATTTTTAAATTTGTTATTATCTCTGTGTTAGTCAGATCTCTCCAGAGAAAGAGAATCAATAAGATACACACAGACACAAACTCAGAGAAAATTTATTAAAAGGTAGTAGTTCACATAATTATGAAAGATGAGAAATTCCACAATCTGTGGTTATACACTGGAGGCCCAGGAGAGCCAGTGATGTAGTTCAAGTCCAAATCCAAAGGTCTGAGAACTAGACAAACCTAAGTGTAAGTTCTAGTCTGAGTCCAGGAGACCAATGTCGAAGTTCAAAAACTGTGAGGCAGAGAGAGAGAACTCTCCCATAACAAATCTTTTGTTCTATTCAGGCATCCAATGGATTAGAAAAGGCCTACCCAAATTGGGGAGTGCATTCTGCTTTGCAAAGTTAAACAATTCAAGTGTTAAATGTCATCTAGAAATACCCTCACAGACTAACCCATAATATGTTTAACCAAACATCTGGATATCCCAAGGTTCAGTTAACGTATAAAATTAACTAACATATCCCTTTTAACTAGATAAATCACTGCATATTATTTTTGCAAACACCTACAATCCCATTTTAACTGAATAATCAAATCTCCTCTGACAACTTTCTGGTTTTTGCCTTCCCCAAAGTGTGGGAGTTTGTCCCTTAATAAAACTGTCAATTGGGTAAATTCTTATTCAGCAACTTCTTGCTGAATTCTAATTTAAGGAATTTCCTTTCAAGGATCCAAAATCCAGAAAGTGCACATCCAATTCCCCAAAGCAACTCTTGAGCCAGAAAAAAAAAAATGCTGAAGATACTTCCATCCATTAACTCACACATCAAAGCCCATCTATTGGTGCCTGCAGATGTAGCTCAGTGATAGAGTGCTCTGGGTTCTATTCCCAGTAGCACAAACAACAATCCCTCCCTCCAAAAAGATTGTCTGTGTCTCCTTCCCTAGAAGTAATGTTACCTTTTTACAAACTATTTCATGTTAATGAATTAATTATAGCCTTTTCCCAGATGTTTACATTTTAAGAGAAGATGACATTAAGATACATTTAAATGTTGAATATATATTGAGTGCTGTTTAGTGTAAAGAATAATGCTCTACTCCATCATCAAACATGGCCAATTCCTACACTCAAGAACCTTGCTTCCTATTGGATTTTATGCGCCATAGTAACATTATATATAAAAAGTCTCAGAACTTCTCAACTTTGTGTGCAGTTGACCTTCAACAAGGGTGCCAATTCAAGTATAGTCTTTTCAATAAATGGTATTAAGATGACAGGATATTCATGTGCAACATAATAACCCCTATTTCATACCATACATAAAAAATTAACTGAAAGTAATAGAGACCTAAAGGTGAGTACTAAAACTATAAGACTTTTAGAAGAAGGCATAGGTGCAAATCTTCATTACTTTATGTTATAGATTAAATTATGTTCCCCTTAAAAGTTAATAGGTTAAAGCTCTACTTTACACTGTGCCCATATTTGGAGATAAGGCCTTTAAAAAGTAACTGAGGTTACGTGATATCATAGGGTGGGGCCACATCTGATAAGATTAGTGGGGTTTATTATTTATTTATTTTTTGGGGGGGTCCTGTAGATGGACAGCACACCTTTATTATTTGCTTAGTTTTATGTGGTGCTAAGGATTGAACCCAGTGCCTCACTCTTTCTAGGTAAGCACTCTGCCACTGAGCTACAGCCCCAGCCCTAGATTAGTGGTTTTATAAGAGGAAGAGATATCTCTTCATGCATGTACACACCCGGAGGAAAAGTCTTTGAGGACACAGTGAGAAGGCAGCCACCTATATGCTGAAAGAGAGGCCTTTTTAGAAGCCACTTGTGTTGGCAACTTGATCTTGGACTTCTAGCCCTCAGAGCTAGAAGGGAAAATAAACTTCTGTTGTTGAAGCCACTCAGTCTATAGATTTTCATTACGGCAGCCCAAGCAGACTAATATCCTTCGGTAAGCAATGGTTTCTCAGATAAAACACCAAAAGCACAAGTAACCAGAGTGAACTATCTCTAGGTAGTCCTAGATAAGAAGAATAGTATGGGTCAAACCACGGAGGAGACTGTGCAACCAATTTTGACTTCATCAAAATTGAACATCTTTGTGCTTCGAAGGACATAATCAAGAAAGTAAAAGTACCAGCCCACACAATGGGAGTAAATATTTGCAAGTCATCTAAAGCTGAGAGGGAGTTTATTATTCAAGATACATAAAGAACTCTTAAATAGACACTTTTTTTCCAAATAAGACATATGAATAACCAATAAGCACATGGGAAGATGCTTAACCTTCTTAGGTCATTAGGAAAATACAAATCAAACCCACTTGAATCAAATGTATGAAATATGATATGTCAAGAGTTATGTAATGTTTTGAACAACTAATAATAAAAATTTAAAAAATGATATAAAAGGAAAAAAAAGAAAATACAAATCAAAACCATAATGAGATGCCTCATCATGCAAACTAGAATAGCTATAATTTTAAAAATAGATAATACCAACTGTTGGGCAGGACATGGAAGTATAGGAACCTTTATGCACTGCTGGTGAGAATACCAATGGGCATAGACACTTTGAAAAATAGTTTGGCAGTTCTCAAAAACTTAAACACAGAGGTACTATATGATCCTGAAATTCCACCGCTAGTTATGTACCCAGAATAATTGCAAACATATGTCTACACAAAAACTTGTATACAAGGGTTTATGCCAGTATTGTTCATAATAGTAAAAAAATGGAAATGACCCAAATTTCCATTAACCGATGAATGGATAAGCACATTGTAATTCACATGAAGTGTTGATACATGCTACAAAAATAAACGAACCTTGAAAACATTATACTGGGGCTGGGGTTGTGGCTCAGCAGTAGAGTGCTTGCTTAGCATGTGCGAGGCCCTGGGTTCTATCCTCAGCACCACATAAAAATAAATAAATAAAATAAAAAAGGTATTATGTCCAACTACAACTAAAAAATAAATATTAAAAAAATATACTAAGTGGAAAAAAAAAGCCAGTCACAAAACATATTATATGATTCTATTTATGTGAAAGGTTCCAAATAGGGAAAGTGTATTAGTGGTAGCTTATGGACTAAGGGGAACAGAAAGTGGGAAGTGGCTGCTAATGGGTACAGTATTTCTTCTAGGGTGAATGTCCTAGAATTAGGTTGTGGTGATAGTTGCATAACTCTAGGAATATACTAAATGCCACTTTACATGTATGAATTTTAATGCATGTGAAATATATCTCAATAAATACACACACACCTACAAAATGACATTTGATCAAATTTGATCAACGTATTAAAGGAAGAAGAATCGAGTTTTACATAGGAAAGGTAAAAGGGTTTTTCAACAATAGGAAAAAGTATAGGCAAAAGCAAGGCCCTGCAAACAATGTGGTATCTGGGAAATAAATGGCCAGTGCATACCTGGAAGGAGGTTAGTGGGAAATGAGACTGGAAAATGAAACGAGGATCTGAATCAGCCAGTCTCAGCAGGAAAGAGAGAGAGCATTCAAAAGGGGGTAATTTAAAAGAATGTAACCCAGAGATTGTCTATAGAGGTGTGAGGAGATTTAGAGAAACCCAGGAGGGATGGTGAGGCTTGCGTGGGTCCAGTTACATGGAGAAGGTGTTGTGAGGCAATGATCTGATGGTCAAATGGAGGTGGAAATGACCAGAACTCAGTGAGTATTGTAACCCTAGGACTATCTGGACTTCAGGTAAAGAAACTCCACTGCAAAACCTGGAGGAAAGAAGCCAGGGAAAATATACTATGACATTCTCTTTTACCCTCAGTCTCTCACTGGTCTGCCCAGAAGGCATAGCGCCCAGAACCTGTTGGTGTAGTGCAAAGAGTGCCTCCTGCAGCCAAGAACTGGGCAGCTGTGTGAAGAGTGAGTCTGAAGAGAAATAGCTCAGGGCCTGAGCATAAAAGACTTGTGTGTCTTGCCAAGAAGTCTGGACTTTGTCCTGTAGACAGGAGGAAACCATAAAAGGGGTTTAAGCTGGGAAGTGACTGCAATGTGATGGCTTGGAGGGAGAAAACCTAAACTATGGGTTCTCAAAGTATGGTCCCCAGAACAGAAGCATCTGTAGTACCTGGGAACTTGTCAGAAATGCAAATTCTTGTATGTCATTATGGACCTACTGAATCAGAAATTATGGGGCTGGGACCCGACAATCTCTGTTTTAACAGATCCCTTCAAGTGATTCTGATGTGCCCTAAAGTTGGAGAATATTATCCCCTGAATTACATGCTCAGTAGGATTACTGAAAAGACAAATCACACTTATTGGAATATGGCTTGACCTAAACAGAGCCACCACTTAACACTGTACAGGATAGCAGTGAGGAATTTCTGGAAGCCACCGTTCAGCTAGACAGCAACAGCCTTACTGACTGGGGACTTGAAGGTGGGGGAATACCACAGGTCCAAACCTTTACCTTACTGGTTAGGATTTCCAGGAGTCCAAAGGGAAGGAAATGTAATAATCCAATATATCAGGATGGTAAATTTCAGTCCTTGAATAAATTGATATTCGTTGAATGAGCCCACTTTCTTCCCTTTGGACGGAAGCAAGTATGTGTGAAATATTGTTTGTTCTGTAAAGGAAGTAGACAGATTCTTGCAAATGTAATTATATTTGAAAACAAGCTAAGTGTTCAAAATTAAGAAATTGGCTAAATAAATGACATTACACCCTCAAATGTAATATTATGTAACATTAGGATTGATGATTCATAAGAATAATTAATGTCATTTAAATTTTTAAAATTATACTGGTATGTTCTATACGATTTTATAATTGTGAAAAGTTGCATGGACATTTTATTTTCATAGATATAACCTGAAGGGATACACTTTAAAATATTAGTAATTCTTATCCCTATGTGGTAAAATTATAAGGGTTTAACTTTATGCTTTTAATTTATTTGCATTTTAACAAATTTTTATAATGAATATGGTTTGGGGCTAAGAAAAAAACATTATTTAAAGTAAAAGAGAAGGCAGAAAATGTGAAGGGAATATATTAATATTTGAATACCTAAAACTAAAAAAAAGAATGTATAAATATAACAAAGTTGCCATAAACCAAGTTAAAAGAAAGATAAAGCTGGGAAGATATTTGTAAGTTATATGACAGTGGATAAATAAGACAAAGAATACCCCAATATAAAGTGGATAAAGTCATTAACTATGATTTGTAAAAGAAGAAATATGAATGCACTTTATATAAAGAAAAAATATTTAGGGCTGGGTGCAATGATATATGCCTATAATCCCAGCAACTTGGGCAGCTGAGGCAGGAGGATTGCAAATTCAAGGTCAGTCTGGGCAACTTAGTGAGACCCCATCTCAAAATAAAATTTAAAAAAGGGATAGAGATAGAGTACCATGGGTTCACTCCCCAGTACCTCCTCTCCCAAGAAAAGAAAGAAAAAATACTTAACCTTTCCAGTAATCAAAGAAATAAAAGGTAAGAACAATGTGTATTCTTTTACCTCTCTGATTAGTTTGTAATAATAGATTAAGAAAATTGAGTTTTATGAAAATGTGGAAAGTGAATTACTTTATCATGGTTTTGACATGAGTAAATATAGTTACAATATTTGGGGTTGGAAATTTCAAAATATATTTTGAAAGCCTTAAAATATAGCCTTTGACCAGAGAGGAATTATTTCTAAGAATATAATCAGATAATTGTACATATGTTTAGCTAATAAAAACTGAGAAGATACCTAACCTCACTACATATCTGAGAAACTCAAAATAAAATAATATGCTGTCTTTCACCTAGGAAGCTGTCAAAATTTTTAAGTTTTCCAATGCCAAGCATTGGCAAGATTCTGAAAATAAAGATATTTATTGCTGGTGGAAAACTAAATTGGCATACATGCTTTGGAAAGTAAATTTGACACATCTATTAAAAAACTTACCATGTTACTCTACCACTCAATAGTTCTATCTTTGAATGTCTAACCTAGAGAAAAATATACACATCCACAGAGAGAAATCTATAAGCGTGCATATTCACATCTTTGTAATAGACAAAGAACACAGGGCAGAGAAAAAGAATGACAGCCCTAAATTTCCATAGGTAGGGAGCATTTAAATAAGAGATGGCAAAGTCATAACATAAAGGCATGAATTGCTTATGGAAAACTGAATAGGAATGATCTCAAAAACATTGCTGAGTGAGAAAAGCAAACTGCAGAATGATATAGGCATTTTGTTTGTTTATTAAAAATACAATTCACCTCCCAAGAAGATAAATGTAAAGAACTTTTACCATAGCTTTATTTAAAGGAGGAGGAGGAAAGGAAAAAGAGAAGAAGAAAATTTTAAACAACTTAAGAGCTGAGGATGGCATAACACACATACATGAAGTATAACTTTCTCTTCTTGTGGTTTTACATGATGTGGTATTACACAGTTTTCATATATGAACATAGGAAAGTTATGTCCAAATCATGCTATTGTCTTTCCTATTACCATCCCCTCTCCCTTCCCCTGATTCCCTCTGTCCAGTTCCTTGAATCTCCTCTTCCTCCTCCCTATTGCCTATTGTGAGTCAGCATCTGCATATCAGAGAGAACACTTTGCCTTTGGTGTTTGGGGATTGGCTTATTTCACTTAGCATGAGTCTCTAGTTCCATCCATTTACCAGCAAATGCCACAATTTCATTCTTCTTTTTGGCTGAGTAATATTTCATTTTGTATATATACCACATTTTTTTTCATTCTTCTGTTGAGGGGCACCTAGGTTGGTTCCATAGCTTAGCTATTGTGAATTGAACTGCTATGAACATTGATGTAGCCGCATCACTGTAGTATGCTGATTTTAAGTCCTTTGGGTATATGCCAAGAAGTGAGATATCTGGGTCAAATGGTGGTTCCATTCCAAGTTTTCTGAGGAATCTCCATACTGCTTCCATAGTGTTTGCAGTAATCTGTAGTCCCACCAGCAATGTATGAGTGTATCTTTTCCCCCATATCCTCGCCAACAGTTATTGTTACTTGTATTCTTGATAATTGCCATTCTGACTAGAGTGAGATGAAATCTCAATGTAGTTTTAATTTGCATTTCTCTAATTGCTAAAGATGTTGAACATTTTTTTCATATATTTGTTGACCATTTGTATTTCTTCTTTTGTGAAGTGTTTGTTCCTTTGCCCATTTATTGCTATTTTTGTGGGGAGTGTATTGTCTTGGTGTTAAGTTTTTTGAGTTACTTATATATCCTGGGGATTAATGCACTATCTGAGGTGCAGGTGGCAAAGCTTTTCTTCCATTCTGTCGGCTCTCTCTTCATGCTTTTGATTATTTTCTTTTCTATGAAGATACTTTTTAGTTTGATATCATCCCATTCTTGATTTTACTCTTGTGCTTTAGGATTCTTGTTGAGGAAGTCAGTTCCCAGGCTGACATGATGAAGATTTGGGTCTACTTTTTCTTCTAGTAGGCACAAGGTCTCTGATCTAATGCCCAGGTCCTTGATTCACTTTGAGTTGAGTTTCCTTGATTCACTTTGAGTTGAGTTTTGTCTAGGGTGAGAGATAGGTATCTAATTTCATTTTATCACATATGTATTTCCAGTTTTCCCAGCACCATTTGTTGAAGAGGGTATCTTTTTTTTTTTTTTAAAGAGAGAGAGAATTTATATATATATATAT
>NW_026000229.1:53538020-53552770 GCF_001458135.2 Marmota marmota marmota
TTTTTTTAGTTTTTCGGCGGACACAACATCTTTGTTTGTATGTGGTGCTGAGGATCGAATCCGGGCCGCACGCATGCCAGGCAAGCACGCTACCACTTGAGCCACATCCCCAGCCCCATGAGAGGGTATCTTTTCTCCAATGTATGTTTATGGTGCCTTTGTCTAATATGAGATAACTGTATTTATGTGGGTTTGTCTCTATGTCTTCATGTCTGTTTTGGTGCCAATACTATACCAAAGAAAAACAATTCTTAAAATTTCCAAAAGGAGAGGGTTAATTAAATTATGATATGCCACAGGAAAAACTATCATTAAAAACAATATAGAAGGCTGGGGTTGTGGCTCAGTGGTAGAGTGCTTGTCTAGCCCACGTGAAGCCCTGGGTTCGATCCTCAGCACCACGTAAAAATGAAGTAAAGATATTGTGTTCACCTACAATTAAAACAATAAATAAATATTTTCAAAAAACAATATAGAGGCAGTTATTTTTTAAAACTTACAATGAAGTTTGAAAAATGTATTAAAATAAAATGTAGATGCAAACAAACTTTAAGTTAGGAATTCATTTTTGTGAAAAAGAAGGAAGCATTTGAGTGACAGGTTTGTGGGTATCTGTCTTTTTGTTTATCTGTATTTTTCTAACTTATCATTAAAAATCCTTACTAATTAAAAAATAAAGTTGGACAATTCTAGACAGAATACAAAAGTCAATGGCAAACCTAGTACCACCATAGGTGACAATTATTTCATTTAGATTCTGAACATCCCTCATCTTCTTTTTAAAATCTGCCCATCAGTTCGCCCCCTCTCCCCCAAGGCATTCAGAATTTCATACTGCAAAGGGAAACCCTCTGAATGGGCAAAAAGGATCTGAAACACAACCAATCACACACTGAAATACAGGTGAAGACAGAGCTATGAGCTCCATGCCTAGGGACCTGGGTTCCAGTCCCCACCAGTATTTCTGAACTGTAGAGAGGGCAGCTTCCTGCCTCAGAACCTGCTGGAGTGCTTGTTAAAAATGGAGCTCCACCCATGCCTGACCCTGACAATAATATGAACCCCTATGCACACTAAACCTAAAAAATCTTTGCCCGAGACTAATCATTCAACTACTGTGATTTTTCGGAAACTTGGATCCCTCATCAAACTGCTAGTCTTTTTTTTTTTTAAATATCTATTTTCCAGTTGTAGTTGGACACAATATCTTTATTTTATTTATTTATTTTTATGTGGTGCTGAGGATCCAACTCAGTGCCTTGCATGTGCTAAGCGAGCGCGGTACTGCTGAGCCACAACCCCAGCCCAAAAGTGCTAGTCTTAACAAATCTCTGATCATGATGGACTAAGGAGCCCTTAAGATTGCTTTGAAAAGTGCAAAACCAGAGACACAAAAACTATTGTTATCAGTTATACTCTTTCTGAAGCAGTACATTTGCATCTTAAAAAGGACCAGAGAAAGAAGGAAATGCTTCCAGAGTGAATTATCTCTAGGTAGTCCTAGATAGGAAAAAGAGTATGAGCCAGGGAATTCCTCTCGGTTCAAACCACAGAAGAGACTGTGCAAGAAGCCAGACCCAGGCCCCCAGATGGGTGATGAGTATGCAAGAAGATAAATCAAACTCCCTAGAATGCAGGGAATGCCTCTGATCCATCACAAGGGATGTCTGCTTTTGACAAAGGAAACTCTTCAGTCCCTTGGTACCTCAGATGATAACAAGCATTGCTTAACTGCTCCTTGGGGAACTTTAAAATTTAAAGAAACTATCGCTTTCCTGTCCCAAATCAATTTCTGACTATAGGAAGTGAAACAGAGCAAAAAAAGAAGTACCTCATCCTCAATAAATATGAGCTACAGTGAGTGATATACACACGGCATCCTCTGAAGTGGAAAGTTCTAGACTTACACTGCCCCTTGTGGTAGCCACTGGCTACTTATGGTTACTGAGCCTTTGAAATGAAGCTAGTCTGAATTGAGATGTGCTGCAAGGGTTAAGGACACACAGAAGGGCTAGGTTTGTTTGTAGCTCAGTTGTAGAGCACTTGCCTATCATGGGTGAGGCACTGGATTCAATTCTCAGCACTGCATATAAATAAATGAATAAAATAAAGGCCCATCAACAACAAAAAACTTTTTTAAGAAAAAAAAATTCCATTAATCCTAAAAAGACACAGAGTTTGAAGACATGAAAATGATTGTAAATTATCTAGTTAATAATTTTTAAGTTGATTATGTTAAAATGATTTTTATGTATCTGATTAAATAAAATATATTATTCAAATTGATTTGTTTTGTTTCTTTGTAATTTCTTTTCAAATTAAATTGTTGATTTACTTTAGTTGTATTACTTTAAAACAAAATCAATTTAAGAATGGGTAGACTACAGAGATTTGCTGAGGTTAGACAAATATGTGTTCTAATCCTAGTTATTTTAAAAATATTAAACTGATTCATAAAATTAGACATATTAATGGGTTACCATGTGATGTTTTGATATACAGATACATTGAGTAATGTTTAAATCAGGTTAACCATATCAATCTTCTCAAACATCTTGTATTTCCTTACGGGGAAAACATCAATATCTTTCTTCTCACTTTTTTGAAATACATAGTTTGTAATCATTATCTATAGTCACCCTACTGTGCAATAGCACTCTTCCTCCTAACTGTAACTTAGTACGCATTGATCAACTTTTCCCATCCCCCACCTGTCTTTCTCTATATTTTCAAAATATGACTATTAGAAAAGCTTAAAGTACAAAGTTGGTGGCTCATATGGTATTTCTACCTGACAGTGGTGCTCTAAGAATAAAAAGTAAACAGGTGCTGCCTAGCAAAGACTTAAGTGACAAGTAGTCACTCCACTGTCCTTCAGCCCAGTTCAAACAAAAGGAGATTTTTCTCCCTTACTGTGGTGAAGTTCACTGTGATGAAATGAGAGTTGCAATATTGTTTTTTATCTTTTTAGTCTCTTCATTCCTCAAGGTTGCATTCTGATTTGCGAAGTTACTCACTTGCCGTGAATGAAAGATACTGATTGTCTGTGCATCTTCCAAGGATCAGTTACTGAACTTTCATGACCCTCAATGATCACTATATTGGTTATACCTAATGGTTATTCATCAGTGTTTTTGGCTTTTCATTAGTGATCATGTTTGGAGATGACATGAGCAACTATCACTACTGATGAGCATCTATTACTAATGAGTAAAGACTGACCTGGAAATGATAATAGCTCTGAACATTAGCGCTAAATGCAATCCAAGAATCTAACAACACCTGTGTTGTTGAAAACTTGTGGGGGGTGGGGTAAGTATATATTTAACAAGGAAATAAAGGGGCATTGAGACCTGAGTTGTAATTAGAATATACATGCAGCAATCACAGCAGCAAGACCTAGGTCTAGGAAGAGAATACCTGGGCACCAATAATTTCACATGTTAGTATGGATTTTTAGAGTTGAGTAAATCATGTCTCCTAAACTTGGCAAAGAAGAATCTGTTGTGACATTGTGTTGTTTAATTACAAATTGAGCCCTTCTTACAAAATTATAGTTTGTGCATGTATACATTAATTTTTAATGTACCCCAGCACATACGTGCACCTATACACACACGCGCACACACACTTCACCTCACACCATTCTCCTTTTAGGGCTGGAAACTCCATATTTCCCATAAGAATCCCTCTTGGGAAATATGGAGATTTTCAAGTATAAATCTAAAGAAGGATCATTAAAGGATTGCAAGGTCTAAGCTTAAGACATCTGTGTTTCTGAGGCTGCTTGTTCCAGTGGGCAATTATCAAAACAAGGATTAACTAAAATCCAGCTTTGACCAGTTTGGGAAAATCTGTGGGTTGAAGGGAGGAATTTTTGAAAATTGCAAATACATTTTGAAGGATTAAGTAATTCACTAAATGTGAGCTCCTAAGGGACTTCTCTCATCTCTCCCAATACTCTTTTTTCCCCAAACTCTTACTCTGTTTTGTGTTGTAGTTGCTTCATAAGTTAGAACATGGTTATATTTCAATCACATACAATTACACAAACACGATTATATTTCAACGATTGAACACACTCCATATAGTCAAAAAATAAAATGCCACAGTAAAGCATACAAGGAAAAGCACGATATTTGCTTTGCAGTGCCTAAAAAACGTTAATACACTTAATCATAAAAGAACTCTTAGAAATCAGTAATGAAGATGCTAACATTATAAGGGAAGTGAAAAAAGAAAAAAGAAAAAAGAACCAGGAAAATGAAATAGCACAAATGATTAATAAGGTTTTATGAAGATGATCTAGCTCAACCTTTATACAAGATCGTGGGGTTTTAAATTTCAAAACATATTGCCAGTTGGAGATAATTTGTATTTGTAAGTTTTCTAAAAATTCAAGTGATTCTGGAATATTAGAGTTTGCCATTCACACATTCGTGTAAAATTCATTCATTAACATCTGAGATGAGCGGTGCTGGGGAGATGGATGGGTAGGCCATGATCAAGTGCAGGAGTGAAGAAGGAATTTTTGGAAGTTGGAGCACTTCAGGAGTTCAGATGGAGCTGTAGAGTTGCCACGTGGAGAATGCAGAGTTCCAGGAGGGATTAGGTCCTGGTGAGAGTTGCCAGGACAGCAGGCAAAGATGAGGCAGCAAAAATGAGTACAAATCTCACTGCTTTCGATTTCCTGGGGGCACTTCCATTGGCTAAGGAGAGGGCAAAGCTGTGTCCAGATTGCTTTTGGGCTTCCGGTTCCTGCAGGGACTGCTCCTGTCTACACCATTCAGACCCTAGGGTAGCCAGAGCAATGCTATGATTCAGTTCTATTCTGTGATGCATTTGCTTTTCAAGTTGAGCATGGGAATTTGATCATCATTTATAACACTGATCTTTTCTTAAGAGAAAATAAATATTCAATAATGCCACAGGAAATAGGTCAACGTGAACTTTTGAGACCAAATTAATCCTAAGATAGAAACAATAGACAGATTGATTGATAGAGTTTAGTCCTCCTAATAGGCTCATGCTCTAATAAAGTTGTTTTTTTTTAAACTCTTGAGACGATTAACCTATGGTCCCAGAATAAACAATAGTCCTTTATATGAAAACATTTTGTGTCACATACACATACAAAAAAAACAAAACCTTCACTTTGTCTACCTCGTTCTTTTGCAGACTCATGAAAAAGTTTTTAAGGACAGCATGTGAGGTCCCATTCTAAGCTGCTGTGTGGTCACGCAACTGAGTTCTAGTACAGTTATTCTCGAATTCTCTCTGCATTCCTTCAGATACCTACAACAGCCCCAGGCTGACATCCTTATTCTTTCTGGTTGGAAACCACTATCCCCTGCTAACATATCACCAAGTGTTTCTTTCTTATTGGAGACAAAATGCTCAGTTTCTTAACCCAGGAAGGAAATGGGCTCTTCTTAGCTCATAATCTAATGCCATCCTTACTCCTGACCACAATGAGTAGGATGACACATGCTTGAGAACTCCATTTCTAAACTCTAACAGCAAAATGAAGTCAGGAGGGAAACACACACACACACACACACACACACACACATACACACACAGCATTACACAGCAGTTAGAGGAGGCCTATTCTTGTCATTGCAAATACAAGGAATAGACATGCCAGGAAATGTTTTAACAACTAGATCTGTGAGGGAAGCCCTAATTTGTAGCATATGCAGATTTCGGTGTTGTAAATACCCTCACCATGCCCAATATTGAACAACCAATGTGGTGTCACTGAATGTGGAGTTGGGAAGAGATGTAACAACATAACATTCCACTTCCACCATTTCAGATTCAGAAGGAACCTCGAGACCACAGACAATTGCAAAATGTAGTAACACGGAGCAGGTGATGAGCTTTGAATATTTATCATCTTTGTTTTCAATATATGTGATTTATATAATATATTCATTTGTTGTAATTTTTCATGCTGTGTTTAACTACTGGTCCACAAAATTCCTGAAATCTGCCAATCGATCTTTCCGAGGCAGTATCATAGGGGCCCAGTAAACCATCTGCCTTGAGCAGGAGGGAGACTCTACCTGCACACGAAGTAGGAATGTTCATTGAGAAAAGGCTTCCTGAACTGATGACCCTAGGGATCTGCCACTAGGGAACTGCAAGCACAATCAAACTTTCTTAAAATTCTATATTCATCACTGAGCCATCTGTGTTTTCTTTGGACCTTCCCATCCCAGTGTTGACCTTGCTCAAAGCTACCTGATTCACAAGTATTAGTGGGCTTTTAGCCAGAGGTGGTGCAGCTTCAAGTGTAGTAACTTAAATGCAAAAGTCAAGAGGGAGATGACCTTGATATTTCACTGTTTCACATGTGTAAAAAGTAATGGGGTTATATTTGGCTTGCTTTAACTATGTTTAGATTTAAATGAGTATAATTTTCTAAAACAATAACATAAATCCCAGAGAAGAAAACCTGTCACTTGCAGGAAAGTAGAGCCAGAATAAAGCATTCCAATATCTCCCCTTCCCCTGTAACTGGGTGGCTAGTCTTCTGACAATACAAAATATTATTTTAGGAGTTTGAGACACAGGGAGAAAGTACAGACAGCCAGAGAGAAAAGGTTACAATCACAGTTTGGTGAAGAGAAAATACTCTCACAAAGATAATATGCCATGACATATTGTACTGAAGTGTGGCTTTCCATGAGAAATCCCACATCAGAAGGTTCTCATGTAATACGGGGCCAAAGTCTTCCCTAATCTTCAAATCCAGTGCCCAAGTGCTAGCACAACCCGCTGTGAAACAAGGCTCTTATACAAATCCTACACATTGTAATATTTCTGCCACAAAGATGAATGTATCTGCCAGGATAATTCCCAGAAAAAAATTGTTACTAAAACTAAAAAAGTAAACAAGATTTTTTTACTTCACTGAACGCCCAGCTCATCTTTAACTTGTATACAAAGTTTTACCTCATAGGGACTGCCCATCTTAGGGTTAAAGAGCCCATGCTGAGATTAGATGTTTAAAAAAAAAAAGAAAATGAAAATTGTATGACACCCCCAGTGGGGGATATTTTGAAAGCTAACTTGGGATGGTTTACTAAAATGTACAGCCAGGGATTTTTTTTTTTTTTTTTTTACCAATGGAAGGTGGGTAAAGACTCCATCTGAGAATTCCTGATCAAGAGTGGCAGGACTGGGTACCTGGAGGCAGGATCTCAGTCTTCATATCCCAAAATCATCTACTTTGAGACTTCCACATAATTCAGGAAACAGTATTATCTGCTTGTTTTATTATTGAAAAGTTTCAGCTGGCTATTTTCAATTTTGAGACCCTATCTTTATTTCCTTATCAAATGTTCAACTGCTCCAACATCTATGTAAAACATTGGTGCTGTCATCAGGAAATCCAGCTTTCTCTTATTTGGGTTTAAAGAGTGCTATAGGTTTAATTGTCCCCTTTCCCCCAGATCCACATGTTGTAGTCCTAACTTCCAGGATCCCAGAGTATGAGCTTATTTTGAAATACAGTCTTCACAAAGGTAGTCAAGCCCAAGTGAGGCCATTAAGGTGGATCCTACTTCAATACAACTAGAGTCTTTATAAAAATGGTAGATTTAGCCACAGACACAGATACCATAGAGAGAAAATGATCTGATGAGATACTGGAAGCTGATGACCACGAATAAGCCAAGGAGAGTGGCCCAGAGCACATCCTTTCTTCATAGCCCTCAAAAGAAAACACTCTTCTGAAGTTAAAATGCAACTTCTGGCCCCCAGAACTGTGAGACAATAGCATTCAGGGGTGCACTGTTACAGCAGCCATAGCAAACTAATACACCTCGCATGTCCTAGAAGGCCATATGATTTATAGATGACACATAGTTTCCCTTTTCCTTTGGACACTATTGAACAATATTATTCCTACTGGATAGTTCCTTCAACCACCCCTTTAACATTATTAAAATTTGTCCCAAACAATTTAAATCACTTTTGGGGCATGATTCAATTCTCTGAGAATGCCAGAACTATGTGGGTTAATAGGACACATCAACCAAAACATCTGTGTTGAGAGCCACAGCTGAATCCGAATGGCCCCTGGCATTTTTGCCAGAAGTAAAGGTTGAGAGGCGAGCCATTAAGATGATGATATTAAGTTAAGCTGTCTATAATTGCTGTGACTGGATGATACTGGATTGAAACAGGCTGTGTATTCAATTGTATATTAGACCTTTACTGTCGGGTAATAGGGCAGCTCTTGCTGCCTTGGTTCCCAGGGTTCCGAGAGTGAGTGCGCAGCCCAGCCGGGGGGGAGGGAGTTCCGGTTGGTGTGTGGTGTTCCTGGGGGCCGCGTGGGTGGCGTTCTGGAGAGTTCCCAGGGAGTGTGTGTGGAGTGCTGTTGGAGTTCAGGCAATAAAGTTTCCTGTTTGAACATACAAGTGTTTTGTGGCGGCTCGGTGATTTGTGCCCAGCCAGACTGCGGCACATCTGTAAATAATATAATGAATATCTAGGCAATTTGGCAATTAATTTAAAATTAAAAGTCTTTTTTATCCTTCTACCCTGTAATTCTACTTCTAAAGATATAATTATGGATGGTCACAAAAATTGAACTAGGATGTACATGAGAATTATTGATAATGCCAAAAAAAAATTAGATCTGACTTGTTCTATGATGCATAAGTGACTTTTTAAAAAAAATGGTTACCTTCACATAATAAAATACTGTATAGGCATTAAAATACTGATGATGTCAAAAACTTCAAAGAAAGAGAGTGGGGTGAAATGTTTCTCACTGATTTGTAGAATTATGGATGATTTTTAAAGCTTTAAGTCATAGTATTTTCTAACTTCTGTAGAACAAACAAAAATAACTGCTACAATTAGGGAAACTAAAAATCTCAGGTACCAGGTATCAGAATACATAAAATTGTGTGTGTGTGTGTGTGTGTGTGTGTGTATGCAGTCTTTATTTCAAATATTTGTTTAAATACCATTGTTATTCCTCATGATAAGGGAAAAGATGATCATCCCCTGTAGAAACTTAGGCAATATGCACAGATCTTTCGAGAACAGAGACAACCCTATAGTGTTGACCAGAGAATGGAGTGATTAATTCTCAAGGATGGATAGCAGGGGCTGTTGGTAAACTATGGCTAACAGGCCAGCCCATTGTTTTTGTAAATAAAACTTTATTGGAACACAGCCATGCTTATTTCTTTATTATAATATCATTGTATCCGATATATTTCTCTTTGATGGGTGTTTAATAGTATTCATTTGGGTTTTTATATTTCTCTGATGACTAATGAATTTGAGCACCTTTTTATATTTATTGAACTTCTGAGTGGGGGGGGGCGGAGAGGGAATGTGGTGTCTTTTCAAGATTTCTGACCATTTATTTTTCTGTTAGGTTAATTTGTTGTTGTAATGGTGGCCAGAAATTTATAGTATGATCTGGCTTAAAATGGTAGGTTTTCCTTTATTTTTTTCTTCATATTTTTTTTTTCTCTCTCTCTCTTTGGAATTTTTTTTTTTTAAATATTTATTTATTTATTTATTTATTTTAGTTTTCGGCGGACACAACATCTTTGTTTGTATGTGGTGCTGAGGATCGAACCCGGGCTGCACGCATGCCAGGCGAGCGCGCTACCGCTTGAGCCACATCCCCAGCCCCTCTCTTTGGAATTTGACTTGGGAAAGATGGTGGGGAAAGTGGGTTTCAATATGAATGGTATCTAAAAATTCACAAGTGAAAGAGTACAAAGCAGTATTGACAATAGAACTTAACTCAAAGACATGAATGCTCTATACCTGTGATATCCGATATGGTAGCCGCTGGCCTCATGTGGTTACTGTGACTGTGGAACTGAGTTTTAACATTTTATTTAAATTTATAATTAATTTAAATTTATAATTAATTTAAATTTAGGCAGCCTGTTGCCAGTGGTTACAGAGTTAAACAGAGCAGGTCTCCTGGATAGGCTAAGGGTAAGTGAGTTTATGAAGATGCGCTAATGGGAAAGGGGAGGTTCTGAGGCTAGTTGGGAGAAAGTTTTGAGTGGCTGGAGTTATTTTCACCTCCTTTTTACTGTGCCTTACTATTATAACTGTTCTTACATTTTTTTGTTTCCATATGAATCTGTCTCCCTTGTCTTGTTTTTTAGGATTTCTGAGTTTTTAATTACATCTGACGAAATAAATCTTTTCCAGGTACCCTCCCAGAGACTCCATTGAATAGTCAGCACACATGCCACAAAGTTCTCTCCCTCAGGAAGAAGCCAGTTTTTTTATCATACAGACCCTGACAGATCTAACAGCTTTATCCAATATTCCACGAGGTCACTGCCAGGTTCACAAAGCTTCCTCCTCATCTGAGCCACCCATTTCATTATCTTTGTTATGATCAGGCACTCAAAAACCTCCATAGGTGTCAGAATCAGCTGGGTAACTTCTTAAAACACAAATTATAGGAGTCATCCTTGAAGTTTCTCTTCTAGTTGCTCTATGGATGAAGCCCAGGCATTTGCATTTATAATAAGTTCTCAGGATGTAAATGTTGCTGTTCTGGGGAACCATATTTCAAGAACCACAGCTGTAGATAATTATGTAAGGGCTCATCACCCTAAGATAGGGCAATCAGCTTCTCTCAGGAATTTGAAATTTGGAGCAAAGAGTCAAAGAGACTGAGGGCTACTACAGAAGGTCTGAAAAATACCACTGCCCAAGGTCCCAGAGCTGGTGGGTTCTTATTCTTCATGAGCTTTGGTTGGAATAATCCTTTGAATAAATTCCTTCACTGCCCATAGAAAGTTTCTGTTGTGTACCACTAAAAGAACTTTAACTAAGACCTGAATATATCTTGTATCAACAAGAAAACAGAAAGCAGGGCTGGGGTTGTGGCTCAGTGGTAGAGTGCTTGCCTAGCATGGGAAGGCACTGAGTTTGATTTTCAGTACCACATATAAATAAATGAATAAAATAAAGATCCATCAACATCCAAAAAAATGTTTAAAAAAAAGGAAACGGAAACCATTCAAAGTATTTAAAACAGACAACATAGTGCAGGAAATTGATCACAATGGCAACAGAACATCTGAGAAGCCAAACACACAATTTGAAGATTAGCAAAGCAGGAAGTTACCTCTATCCCTAGATTGGAGGGATAAAGGCAGAAGGTGGTGTTAGCAGAGGCTTCTGTGACCTAGAATAAGCTGGAACCATAATAGACTAGTCCAATCAGGAAAATGCTTCTGCTACTGCCAGAAGCAGTACCCAGGGCATCTCCGAAGAGTGGAAGAAATGCCCTAGCTTTACCCTTCCTTCTGCTTTTACTTTCTGGCAGTGCCTCTCCATGCCAGGAAGCTTGGGAATGGGCTTGCCATGATAGTGAAGACAGCTGGGCATTACGGAAAGATAAGTTATGGTTAAGATAATTTATGAGATAAAGATATGAAAAGATAAGTTATAAAAACAAACTGTAGACCAACACTGTTCAACTCTGGATTTCTGATTTTTTTTTCTTCAAAGTTCATTTTGCCTACTTACAAACTAGAGGAAGAGTAAGATAATATGTGCATGCTATATAACTTCTAATAGTGTCTTGTTAAGAATAAGAATTTGGGGGACTAGGGATATAACTCAGTGGTAGAGCATTTGCCTTTCATATGCAAGGACCTAGGTTGATCCCCAGCACCAGAAAAAAAGTATTTGAATAGATTTTCATTAATTTTTTCCAGAATTAGGCCTTAAATTTCTGAGGTCATTTTCATGGAAAAATGGCAAATGACAACAAGAACTAGCATTTGTAGTTAGTCTGAAAAGTATTTTCACAAATCTCCTCTAATTTAATCCTCAAAAGCCTTTTAAAGTAGGCATTATTCTTAACCCAATTTTATAAATTAGGACAGTGAAGCTCAGAGAGAATAAGCAACACATATAAGCAAAGTGAAATGGATCAAGATGGTAAAATGGCACAATTCCAGACATGTTCAGCATCCAACTTAATTGTTGCAAAACACCAAGCTATTGTGTGAAAATACATTTAAGGCTACAAATTGACTTTTCTCTCTATTGATGTTCCAATTCCTCCTTTAACTAAAACCTAATATCTAGAGAAAAATCTTATAACTGAGAGAGGTTATTTTGAAAGATGAGCCTTATTTTGAAAGATTGCCCCTCCCCATACCTGTATAGAGGTTCTATTCTCAACCGTCCTGTGGGTTCCTAATTAACAGGCCATGATTATCAAACGTGGCAGGGCTTTTTATAAGATAATTCTAGAACAACAGTAGTCATTTGAAAAGTAAAGAAACCCTGTGGACTTAGAATATAAATTAAGATAGAGTGGGTGTTTTCGATGGTTTATAACACTACTCAGTCACCTAGAATTAAATACATACACAATAAGTGTGTGAAAAAGTGTGTGTGTGTGTGTGTGTGTGTGTGTGAGAGAGAGAGAGAGAGAGAGAGAGAGAGAGAGAGAGAGAGAGAGAGAGATCCTGTGTGTCTGTGTAGAAGGTCTCAACTTGCTCTGGATCCAGTTCTGCAGACTGCATTTATGATGCTAAAGAGCCATCTTTGTTTCCCTTGGTTACCATGCAACAGTGAGCAGGGATCAGTTCAAATCCATCAACACTTAGAGAAAAACGTTTTCAAACACAATGCCTTCTATTTATATCTATTATCTATACTCATATATATTTTTTAGAAAGAAATCTCATATGCACATATCCATACACTTCTGTGCTCACAGTATGTTGTATGTGCTGTGCCCTTTATATGTAGGAATGAGCTATGTCACATGGTATACCTCTGTGATCTTAGTTGTTACAGAGAATGGAATTTTATTCCTCAGGCAGACCCTATCCTTTCCTTTCCTTTATTGCTGAAAAACCAGGAGAATTTGCTGTAAGGTGATTTCACCTATAAAATTACTCCTCAGAGTGTGTCCCAACAATACACTTTTAATCTACAAGGATAAGTCCTACCTTATAGAAAGTCTCCACATTCAATTTATTGACTCAATAAATTTCAGGCTCACTGATTATGTTTCCATCTAAAAGCTTTACACAGCTATAAAATTGGAAGTGCCTTTAGAATCATTCAACTTTCTTTTTGAATATTTTTCCACAGTGAACTGTGCAACATATTAGACCTACCCATTAGCTAGAGTATCACTGATTGCACACTTAATCTGATGGCCAAAGGAACATTTGTATTGTCTGGGTTCCATTTAAGATAATATTTGACATGGACAGACTAGCTCAGAATAAAAAAGCAATATTCAAAGTTATCTTTCTTTGGTGGCAGAGAATGGGTCTGTTCTGTAAAGAACAGGCTTGTTGAAATTAGAATTCAGCACTAAAACATCTCTGTTAGCAAAACAAAGCATTTTCTTCTCCCCCAAGATCCTTAACTAGTTCCACAAATATTTTGCATTTGAACCTAAGTTACTATTGTAGAATGAAATGAAAGGGGTGATAGAATTTCCACTAATAATTAGGTAGGAAAGTATCTTAATTGTGAACGTTCATTTCCCAAGAAGCAGAGTTGTCTAGAGATTTTGCTAGTGGAAATATGGGTGTGAGCTTACCCCGTATATTGTCAAGACACATCCAATATCATTATAATTTACTATATAACGTGAAAAAACATATTGAGGTTTTTTTTGTTTTGTTTTTGTCAACTCCTCCTCCTCCTCCTTTTTCTTTTTCGTGTTAGAAGACACCTGAAAATTTGCTCTTAGTGTTAATTTTTCATGTTTGGTATTCATTAAATAATTGGAGAATTCAACAGAGCCTTTTTTATATGCTAAAAATAAAATCTGCCCAATGGGTCAGTATTTTGCTGCGCATCTTTTGCATACATTTGAGTAAACATTTAGATGTATTAGGATCAGGACAATTCTTGAAGTTACAATGTAGTTCTTTAAAGTCTTTTAGAAAACGTTTCTAATGAATAGTATAGAAAATGAGAGGGAGAGTGTTTTGGATTTAAAACCATATGTACACACACACACACACACACACACAAAATGTACTGAAACCTGTGACTAGCTTGTTATCTTCCTAGGAGTTGAGAGCCCCCAGAGCGGGAAGTCTCTGCCGGGATGAACAAAAGCATGGCTGCGCGATAGTATTATCTCTGCAGCAGCAGCAGGCTCTCTGACGGAGGGTTGCGGCGACTGTCTCTCTCTCTAGTCTATTACACTGCATTTTTATTAGTGACAGACTCTGGTTATTCTGTCAGCTAAGCCGACTAAGCTGTTGCTCACGTTCTTCCTGATCATCCGGTCTCCGGTAAGTGGGGAGAAGAAAAGAGAAGATAAAGGTGAATTGAACCACTCTGGGTGCTCGAGGATTCCTCCCTTTCGCTGCTGGCGTTGCCTCATTCTAGGGGACTTGGGGAAATACCAGGACCATATTTAGCCCAGAAACCAGTGTGTCCTCCAAATTAGTTGCTATGCTTAGGGAAGGCAAAGAAAAGGCTTAATCGTCCCTTCCTAGCTGGGGCTTAGAAAGCTCAGCAGGTTAGAACTGCCTGGCGGGCGCGCACAAGTCCCGGACCTCTCGGGGCCCTTGGAGCCCGCGAGCTAGGCAGAATAGAGGTCAAGTCAAAGGGTACGACCACACGGCGCCCCTCCCTCTCGCTTGTGCTGTTCGCAGCTCAGCTTCCGAACTACCACCGTGGGCACAGCAAGGCGGGAGGGCGGGGAGGGGGCGGGTCTCGGAGGGGGCGGGACCAGGGGGCGGGTACGG
>NW_026000229.1:53553295-53578757 GCF_001458135.2 Marmota marmota marmota
ATCCCAGTGTGCCTGAGAGACGCCGACCACTCTACGAGTAGGAAAAGTAGGAGCTAATGTTTCAAAAAGATAGAGGGAATAGCGCGTTGCGGAGCGAGCTAGGGGTGTTGGCGGACAGCGGCGAGGGAGGCTGCGCCCGCCCTGCGGACCGGGTTCCAGGCGGCTGCAGAGCTCTACCCGGTCGCGTCCTTCTCCGGAGGGCGCACCTCGGTGCTCCCCAGTACTGAATCGCTTGCCTCTGCAACGAGCACTTGGGCTGTGGCGTAGCGCCTGCCCCGGAGCCCTGGGGTTAAGGGTGGGTGGGTGGGGGTGTCGGATAATCTAAAGATAAGGCTAGCTGTGGGGCAGGAGGGCTGGATAATCGGGTTTACCCAGCTGGTACCGAAAGCCAACTGCTTGTGATCGGCTTGTCCTCTGACTGGAGACGTCCGGACTTAAGTCCCCAGGATTCTCTTTTTCCCTAGTACCTTTATTTGTTCGTTCACTCACTCGTTCATCTAACCCTAGTAAGGTCTTTTTCTCGAGTTGCTTACAGCTTGGATTTGGGCGTTCTGTCTCTTACCCCGATAAAATATTTTCGTGCGCTCTGGAATAGATTCCTGCACCCCATTCCGGACCTCCCGCCTTATATCTCTTAGGAGAGCATCGAGAGCAAATGCCTCCAGTGACCATTTTTACTCTCATTGAAGTGGTAGTTTTGTGAGATCCGAGCAAGACCCAGTGAACTGAAGCAGAGTTTGCCTGCAGGACGAATCCCGTTGCTATGGAGACTCCTGCCTTGGAATCTTAACTGCTCCCACTGCTGTTTCGATTCGATGTGGCTCTGCGGCCAGCTGGGAGGGCGTGGCCTGTGGGTGTGGTCAAATGCCTGTCCTGGGCCCAGCTGCTCTCTCCTCTTCACCCCTTTCACAGCCCTGGACTCTTGTAAATAGTTTGGACACAGTTCTCGGACCCATTTTCCCACTCTCATGCATACACTTTATCTGTCCACCTCCTTCCCCACAACTGTGGGAAGCCTTTTCCTTGAGGCAAACTCTGAAAGTCACAGTTTGAAAGATCTTTTTCCCCTTTCAGGCTACCTGCATCTTTCCCCAATTGTGTTGGAGGCAGTTTTTTTAAGAAAGGTGCTCTACTCTGTTCTTTATAAAGAGAGTTTCCTGGTCACCAGTAAAGGTACCCAGTTTGTCCTAGGTGCAGTTGAAGTGATTTGGGGACATTTGATCAGTGAAGTTGAATTTTGGAAATCCCTGCCATGCTTTAGGGTTCTGGGAAAATCTAAATGCCATCCCAAAGGATGCAGGTCCTTGAGTAAAGCACATGTGGCTGGGAGCCAAGAGCCCTGGATCATGCTCTGGCTCTGTCATTACTGGCTAGCTCACTCTGAGGTTTACCCTTTACTGCTGGGAACCTCTGTCTTCTCCTTGATAATGTGAGAAGAGCACTATAGAGGATTTCCAAAATTGATACTAGGCAAAAACTCTTGTGACTCTAAAAAAATACTTGGTTATTCCCCCACCCTCCAAAGTATTCTGAAGATGAGGGTTTAAACCCAGTTTCTGACACTGGGGCATTGGGTTATTGTCGCTGAACCTTACTATTATGACAAAATACCTTGGTTCAGCCTGTGCACTATGCGTGTAATCTCAGTGGCTGAGGAGGCTGAGGCAAGAGGATTCAGAGTTCAAAGCCAGCCCCAGCGAAAGTGAGGTGCTAAGCAACTCAGGGGGACCCTGTCTCTAAAATACAGAATAGGTCTGGGGATGTGAGCTTAGTGGTTGAGTGTCCCTGAGTTCAATCCCCGGCACCCCCGTCCCCCCAAATAGCTTGGTTCCTCATGGTAATGCTTCAAAGTGGGCAAGGCAGCTGCATTATTGTTTATAATAATAATAATGTTTATAATTATAATGTGCTTCTACTACTGCACTATTACTTTAGTATCTGGACTTCTAATTACACTTTAGTCTTAGAATTAATTGTTTAGACTTTGCCATTCTACAGACTTTTGGTGAATACAATTACTTGTAATCTAAGTGCATTTAGTATAATTAAATTAAACAAAGATTCTGTTTACTCTCTGCTTGGATTTTATACCAAGTGCATTATCAGAGAAGTCACAGTAGGAGGTGGAAAGTGTGTACGTGTGTGTCAGGAACATGCATTCATGTTCAGGTTAATGTTTAAGGATGCTGAGTTCCAAGTGATTGACACTCATCATCTTGTCTTAAGTAGGTGATTACATCCCTACTGATTACATTCCCCATAGTAGTATTCCTCTTAGTTTCCTGAAGTTGTCTTAACCAAAACACCATGTGACATAAAAGGCCTTCCTTGTATTTGAAATAGAGAGATATATTCTATAGTTATTTGCTTTTGAAAATATGTTCACCTACTTAGACATTTTTTTTTTTTTTTTTAAGGTTAGAATTTCTTCTTAACCCAACCAGGCATTTCTAGATTTCCATCAATCACTCTTCTTAGTCTGGCTAACTCTCCCAGGAGGTGTATAACAGGAGAATGGGGAAAGAGACCAAGGCAAAGATTCCTAGAGACCCTGCCAGGCTACTAATGTCTCTCAGAAAAGCTGGGGCATAACAGTGCAGTCATCTCATCTGGCTTAGAATTGCTTTACAAACAGGATCACTTGTCCCAGACTGGGTGATATGAAAACAGAACATTTGTCCAATATTTGTAACATTGTTATCCAGTAGTCAGTTTCTTAGATTTTCAGAAGTGTAAGTTATATGAGTCTGGTGTGATAGTAAAGGGGGCATGGTGGGTCACATCCTTGGGTGGTGCTCACAGGAGCTCAGTGAATAGGGGTTAAGGAATTTGAATTCTGGCTTTTTTGCTTTGCAGACAGTTCTAGGTGTTAACAAGGTAAGTCTCTGTATGGTTTTATTTGAGCTACTTTGTGTAAAAGGCTGCTTTTAGTGTTGATGCTCTGGTTCTGAAAACAAATAATATGTTTACAAATAAAACACAGTGAAGATTGAAAGTGTTTCATTTTGTAAATATTTGGGGATGGTATAAAGAGTGGCTTTGGCTTGAGAATCTAGAATCCTTCTGTAAAAACACTTTAAAAGTTACAACTGTTGATGAGAGGAAACAAACTTTTCCAACAAAGCTGGTACCATTGACAGCCTTAGGTGTTGGGTTCAGGAAATTATCAACAGAGCTTGTCCCTGCTATGGGACCCTCCCTGGCTTCCAGCCATGCTCTTGTATTTTCAAATATTAAGTCTATCTTCATACTGCAGAAAACAAAGCAACTTTGCCAATTTAGGTTAGCAAATTTGTTTTCTTTCTGATGGGGCCTCAGTCAAAACAAAAGTGATTTTTTCCTCTTTGGAAGAGGACTTTGGACGACTGTCGCTTATTTTGGTGATACTATGTCTAACTTGGTAATGAGGAAATCTTATAAATGAATATCTATTAAATACAGCATCTGTTCTAAGTGGTTTCCCTAAGAGCTTCAAGTTTACAGGCAGCTGAATACACAGGTACTGTTTAAGAAACTGGTACTACTGAGGGTGTTTTTTTGCATGTGGCTGAGGAGTATGTCTGGTTGGCAGAGCAGGCTGGGGCAGGCTGAGGTGGAGGATACTGCTTTTGAAGTTACATTAACTTAACAGACATACTGTCTTTAATGTAGATTGTGTTATTTACAGTGGCTTAGGTTGCTGACAGGGACTGGAATTGAAAGATCTGAAGCATGGGGGGAGGGTGGGGAATTCCAAACACCACCAAATTAGTACCCCCACTGAAAGAGGGTCAGATGAAGATGAGATGCAAGTTGATTTTAGTGACCTACATTCCACTCTAGTAGACTCTTTATGCAGGAAAAGAAAAAAGGTGTTCATACCTTTTTATCTTCTGGGATCCTTTTTACTATTTCAGAGAACATTTCAGAGAGGATTTAAATCCATAATGTGTAAAATTCAGTTAAGTATTGAAGCACAGCAACAAGTGTACAGAGCCTTGCCCCCAACCCTCATTAATGCAGAGTTAGCAAACACTCCCTCAGCTTTGGTGAGCCTATTTTCTTCATAGGTACTTAAGCATTCCTGTGACTTTCTGCATCAGAGGTTCTTCTTACCTGGGGTGTGCACCCCTCTAACTTCTCAAATACTTCAGGTGCTTTCAGATCCAGCTCAGATGCCATAGCTTCCAGGATGGCTTCCTACCTTACCCCTCGGTTTTCAACCCCCTTCCTCCTTAGAACCTTTTGCCTGACCGCAGCACACTTAATAGCATCTGTGTGACAGCTCAAGCCCTTTCTGATACTTTATGTGGACTATATCATGGACTTCTCACTATTGCACAAGCTAGATACTATTATTGCCACTTTACAGATAAGGAATTTGAGGAGTTTGCCTAGCTGTGGTCTGTAAGTGCCAGGCCAGGTTGGGGGATCCAGGCAGTCTCGTTCTCTCCACACCACAGAACTGCCTGGGTTCTGATATTCCTGTGTGTTATTCTTTTCTGTCCAGCTTGAGTTGGGGGATGTCCCCGCTTCTTTTGCATTTCTTAATATTGAGGCAGTGGTTGGTCACCATCACCAAGGCAGTGGCTTTGAACTCACCATCCTCCTGCCTCAGCCTCCTGAGATGCTGGGATTGCGTGTGTATGGTATCAGCCAGGCTATAAAATTGCCTCTTGATGGGTGGCTTGCAGTGTGTATTTCTGGAACAAAAATGTTCCATGGGAGTATCTATGTTGTATTTGGGTATTGGAATGAATGAAACCTTTAAGGTCTCTTTGCTATATGAAAGATGGCAAATTATTTGAAAGAAGAAATGTTCTTATATTCCATCACTAAATCTACTAGGAGCCCAACCAGTTTTAAAACGCTATTTGATAATTGAGATTACTTTTTACTAGGTAGAGTATCTCTTCTGATTATAGGATTTCCCCTCAGAAAAGGGCTGCAGAATCCTGTATTGGGAGTGAAGAGGGTCCCTGACTTCTTACCTTCCCTTCCTCTATGATCAATTGTGAAGGTTCTTTTGAAAAGAAAATAATGAAAACTTGAAGAGTAGTCAAATGTGTAACGTGATATTGGATATCCTTGAATATTGAAATAAACTTTCTTTTCTCCACCTCAGACTTTTATTTGTTATTACAATGTAGCAAATTTGGTGCCAAATAAACCATTGTAACTCTTTTAAATCATAGTGACCATTGTAAATTAAATGTGGAAAACTATGGAAGTAAGTTCAATTTCTAATGTAGTTGGTGTGATTTCCTGACTTACAATAGATCTTTTCCTTTTGGCTTAAAACTGAATATTGTGCCACTTTGACGATATTTAATGAAGACAATTGACTAAAATACAAACTGGTTAATTTAGGGAAATAAATAGGAAAGCTGTGCCCTACTAGCTATTGTCAGGAAGGGAAAATGTAAACAGAAACTTTAATTTAGTCATTAGGCTACTCAAAAATAATATCATTTAGCAGGCATTGATTTCAGGAGCCTCCCCCCCCCCCCCCCATTCATCTTGTTACACTTCCTAAGTATGTCATTCACCTTTAGTAATAACCTGAGTTCATTCTGTTCTATAAATTGCGCCAGGATTGGAGTTGAAGGTCACCTGTATTTCTGCCAAGCACACAATTAGGGTCACCTATTAAAATGGTATTTTTCCTTTTCATTTCTGAAGAAAATACCTGCAGTACAATTGGCAAACATTGCCCATCTGATGAACTTTCTGAATTTAGACTTACAAGAGAAGATAGCTTGGATTCTAGCTCTGGGGTAATACAGATGCCCAACTTTTATTTATTTATTTTTTTGAGATGGGCTTTTGTTGGCTAAGCTTGGTTTGTTAGTGACATATAAATCAGGTCAAGGGCATGGGAGAGCTTTACCTTGGTTTGGAGCCACTGTACCTGTAATCCTACTCAGCTTTATTTTTTAATCTTATTTTTTTAAACTCATACTCTTGACCACAAGAGATTAGAGAGTACTTTGTGGATCTATCAGAGCCCAGCCATCATTCCTGGGGGCAAAGAAAGTATCATATTAGAAAATGAACTGCTGGTTAGGGGTCCTTTTTTTTTAGACCACATGAGCTAGAGGCAAGTCGTTGCTAATGGTTTGCCAAGGAAGTATATGCCTTCTACAAAGACTGGGTTAGGACTAGGGCAGCTTCATAAGTTTGCCAAAGCCCCTGGCTTCTTTCTCTTTCATTTCCTGGAGAAATGAGAGTTATCATTAGTGTGTCTTTGGTACTACTTTTTTTTTGGGGGGGTGGGTAGGGGGCAGTGCTCGGGATTGAACTGGGCACTCGACCCCACTGAGCCACATCCCCAGCCCTATTTTGTATTTTATTTAGAGACGGGGGTTCACTGAGTTGCTTAGTGCCTCACTTTTTCTGAGGCTAACTTTGAACTCTGGATCCTCCTGCTTCAGCCTCCCGAGCCACTGGGATTATAGTATGCACCAGTATGCCCAGCTTTTTGATGCCAGTACTGATCTGGACTTTAGTCTTCCACAAAGCTCCTGCAGATTTGCCCTTGGGAAGAGTGAAGAATGGAGGTCATCATTTGTCAGATGAGATAGATTGTTCCTTGGTGCCGAGACTTAAATCTGCATTTGTTTCATAGAGATCAGGTAAGACCAAGCAGTGAAATGTCCAGACGCAAATTAAGTTAGAACCTGCAGTTCTATAATGAGGGCTAGCTTAGGGGTCCTCCTAAGCCCTGAGAATTTATTGCAAAACTTATTATAAGAAATTGAAGGAAATGAAATGGACAACTTAAGTCATTTGGAAGACCTTGGCTCTTCTCTTCCCTTGGGAGTTGGTGAAATTGTGGATACAGAATATGTCATCCAGTTCTGTTCAGGGCAATTATTTTATTTTATTTTTAACCAGATATTAATGACTGTTGTGTGATTTAGGATGATGGTAGCAAAAGAAACAACAGTACCGTTTTTGTTTTTTCCCTCATCCCATTTGTATGACAGTCATGTTTGTTTTACAACCCCCTCTCTCCCCTCAGCACTCAATGGTAATTTGAACTAAAAGTCAGAGAGGGTGAAGAATAAATAAATGCTTGGGATTGAAGCCAATGGCTGCAGTGTGTTCTCAGAAAGTTAAATGAACAGGCCTGCTTTTCTATTTGTTTATTTATTCCTCCACATTTTTTTTAAATTGGTACTTTATGGTTGTGCATAATGGTGAGATTTATTATTACATATTCATACATACATATTTGTACATGCACACAATATAACAATACTTTTATCTTTATATTTTATATATTTTTAAATTTTTTTTAAATGTATGGACCTTTATTTTATTCATTTATTTATATGTGGTGCTGAGAATCAAACCCAGTGCCTCACACATGCTAGGCAAGCGCTCTACCACTGAGCCACAGCCTCAGCCCCATATATTTTTATATTTTTAAAATCAGAAACAGAGATTAAGTTGGATTAGAAAAACTCTGACCCATTTAGGATTTGATATTTTGTGGATTGTAGATGATACTTCTAACTGTAGAAGTTTTAGGAGCTGTGGCAAGAAACTACCTTACCTAATGCATTTTCTGATGAAGGATTGATTAAAAATTTAAAAAAGGAAACCACATATGTGTTATTTTTAATTTGACCTAATTTCTTATCAGGCTGTGACTGAAGTTACCTTTCTTCCGTACCCCACCTTTCCCTACTATGTACTCTGTGGGTTGTCTTTTGCTAGTTCAGCTCTCAGGGACTCCCTGGGTTGGGGCAGGATGACTGTCCCCAGTTGGCCAGTTTCCCTATCAGGGGACCACCGTCACTGACCTGACAAGAAAGCACATCTTCCCCTTTAACCCTCCAACTTACCTTTTAATTCCCCCAAGCTCAGGTTGTTTTTCTGATGGAACATGTTGTAGGAAGTAGGTGGAGGGGAGGACAGAGGGAATTATTGGGTTTCATTTATCTTATCACTTGTTTCCCTCTGGATTGCCTTTGTTTATCCTGCCTCTTCAGGCCAGGAATTCCTCCAGCAGAACACCATGTGTCCATGCAGGGGGACTCCTATCAGGGCTTCCTTCTTCTTGGATTTCCATTTGCTGATTTGGCTTTTCTGTCCACAGGCTGATCGGGAAGGAGCTAGAAGTATTTAGTCTGTTTTCAATCCTTCTGTTGTGTGGAAAAGACATCTTCAAACAGTGACTTGGGGCAAACACGTTAATAATTTTTTTCTGATGGAGAAAAAGAACAATGCCAAGTAGGTTTAAATGTAAAATCTATGTCTAACATGTTTGGTAAATTAGCTCAGTCATGCATGATACCTTGAGTGGAATTTCTTCATTTTTTTCAATTGGGTTTTTTTTTTTTTTTTGCAGTTAGTTGCACAGAAGAAAAAAAAAGATTTTAGGTTCAGATTTGGG
This sequence comes from Marmota marmota marmota, assembly GCF_001458135.2. Classification (NCBI taxonomy): domain Eukaryota; kingdom Metazoa; phylum Chordata; class Mammalia; order Rodentia; family Sciuridae; genus Marmota; species Marmota marmota. The sequence continues at coordinate 53,561,679 of NW_026000229.1, forward strand.
TTTTCTTCATGATCCCTTTAAATTTCCAGGGCCTCTGTTTCTTTCTTTAGTTGTGAAACAGAGTATTCACATACAATAAACTATCTCCTGTATAAAAATCCTCAATGGGTAAGAGAACACTATTTTAACATCTTAAAATAGTGACCTCACTAATGTGGCATTGTGTAATATTGATATAATGTCTACTGGGTTTCCCCAAAAGGATGGGTATGAGGGAACCCTATTTTTCCTCATCAGAGTTTCCCCACTTTGGCTCCTGCCTGGTGCAATGTACCTGAGATCCTGTTCTTAGCTGGAGCTAACCCCTCAGGTCTGATCTCTTCTTAACCTGACAGCCCAGGGATATTCCCTAGGATAGAAGGGAGGAGGCTAGACAAGTGTCTGTGATCATCATCCCATCTGTTCAACCCCCAGTGGTCCATGGGGGTGAAGGTAGCCAGCTGTTGTGCTTGGCCAGCACAGTATTTTTAAAAACGAAATGATTTTAGTGAACATTTATACTCTGATTTGTCACAGATCTCACCACACCCTTATGCCTCCTTCAGAGCCACTTAGTTTATGTGATACTTCTTACCTCCTTGGCCCTTAAAGCCATTGAGTTTGTGATCCCTATTTTAAACTAAATTAAAGTGGGACCCGAGAGTCTCTTCAAAGGATTATCTATCAGTGGGCTGGCAAACGACCCATTCTCCTACTCTGATTCATGGTTTTTCAACCTCAACACTATTGAAATGTGGGGCTGGATGATTCTTTGTTGTGGGGGGCTGTCCTGTGCACTGTAGGATATTTAGCAGCATCCCTGGTCTCTATCCATGAGGTGCCTAGCACCTCCTCCGCCAGTTGAAACATCCACAAGTGTCTCCAGACATGGCTGTATCCTTGGGGGAAAATCACCCTGGTAGAGAGCCAGCTGACAGATTTTAGATGGCCTGAGAACTTTTAGCATCTAACCAGTCTTGCATATTTAGGGATAAATTGGATTTCATTTGGGAAACCGAGCTTCCCTGCTGTTTTTATTTATTTGGGCAGTTGGTTAAAGCAGAGTAAAGGTCAGTGGATTAGACCCTATGGGGTCACTTCTCCATTCTTCCATGACCACAGCCTGGGAGGTCAGCCACATTTTAAGGACATGTCCTTGGTCACAACAGGGGACTGTGTGAGACACTGAGGCTGTGTCATGGTAAGCCCACCAGAGCTAGTGAATAAACAACTTTGAAGTCCATCACCTGGGTTGGTAGGTCAGTAATGTTATCTCTGGATAAGGATGATGAGGCTTTGAGGAAAGGAAAGGCCAGCCCTGTCATTGTTGCCAGTGGTCAAAATGCTTTAAAAAAAACCCAAACAAACAAAAAAAAGGATTTAGTCCTGAAAAATGACAGCTTATCTCAAATCAGCAGTGTGGGAAGAGCTCTGAAAAGGATTAACAGAGTGATAGTCCATTTTTTTTTCCTCCTCCAAACAAGAATGTCTTTTAAACTTGACTCTAAAATTTGGGCTGTGGCAGCTCTTGCACTTGCTTTTTTAGTGGCCAAAGCAACAATATTGTCAGGTTTTAATTCACCAACCCAAACTCTTTGTTTTGCACAACTAATGCAAAGATGGTGCTTCAAGTAGCACACAGTTCCAGTTAAAATGTAAATTGAGTTCCTTCTCAGAAGGATAGGTGAGACTTCTGGGAGATCTCCACCCTGCTTGAGGGCTGCTGGGCCTGGTCTTTTCTCTAGTCTATATGGGAGTCAGGAGTTTCCATGGGGGATTTAAGAAAGAGAAGCCGAAGGATGCTGATTCAGTAGATCTGGGTTTGGGGCCTCATCTCCAGGATTCTCGAAGTCCCCCAGGTAATTCTAACATTTAGTCAGGACTGAAAATTGGAGGTGAGGGACTAATTTTGGGTTTGGGAAACATGAGTCCAATTGGGGTTGTCTGCCTGGCTGATTAAAGATGCAGCTTACTTTTAAAAGTTTGCATTCATTTTGTGTGAATATTTTTTTTTAATAAAAAATTAGCATTTTGAACTTGTGAAAAGGAAAAGTCTTGTACATGTGGTATAGTGTGCTCTATATAATCTACTGGGCCCAATGCTTCTAATAAGCTTGAAGCTTTATTATCTTTTCGTAGTTTTAACTGAAAAACTCTATCTGTGGAAGTTATCCTTTCCTCAAGATCCCTTCCTGGGTGGAGTCAATGAACATTTCAACCTACTGTTTGAAAGAAAAGGAAACAGAAAGTACCCAATCACAAAGAGTCATCACTGTGAGCTTCCTTGAGATCAAAGAGGGCGGAGAATAGACATAAATGTTCTTTCTGGCCTCTATTATTGAAAAGGATCTAAACTAAAATAATCTAGAAAGGAACTAGATTATTTGCAGCAAACTCTGTGAGCTTCCTTTCAGTCTCTTGGTCTTCTCTGGCTTGGCACCTGTGGCATGGCCTGTGTGTTGTGCTTCCTTCTGAGCTGATGCCATGTGCCAGCACACATCCCCACAGAGGATCTTGCCTTTGGTCCAGAGTTAGAATGACCAAATGGGGGGAATACAGTAAGATGGACTTTTTAAAAGGTAGAATTTCAAGCCCAGATTTCTAGCAAAATCTAAGAAATGACTTTTAGTAAAAATATGCTGAGTAATTTTTGGCCAGTCCCATAAGTCTTGGAAACCATACCTTAAAACATCATTGAATTGTTCATTTGTAGTGTAAAAGATGTCTGATGTTGGCCCTGGCCATTCCACTATGCTGTTGAATATTTTTAGAGAAGTCCACATTTTTTTTTTCCTTTGGAATACAGAAGTATTGTTCTATTTATTTAAAATTCAGACCTTCCTCTACCTTCAGTGTCTGAAATAAACAGATTACCTGTGTAATAGGTCAAGAGCTTCCCCAATGAAAGATTCTTTGTTCTCACTGCAAGTGGTCTCATGCTTAGCTTATTTAGAGCATCTCCATCTTTTCAAAGGTATGTTTACAGCATCACTTATAGGAAATAATAGTCTACAATCCAAACCCGTTTTTGCAACACTTTTTATCCCTATGGTTAAATCATCTACCTCCATTCTTTTATTTCCTGAATGCTGATTTTGAGTCTCAGATGGCCAAGGTTTTCTAGTACTAGAGAAATTTATCAGTGTGATATGGTACTGAGAAAAGAATGACAGTTTTAAAGGACAAAATGAATAAGGATGTTAGAGCCACCCTGCTGGTTATCATTTGTACTATATGTGAGTGAAAAATACAATTCCATGTTGTTGAATAACAACAACAGTGAAAGATAATATAAAGTTTCTTTTGGGGGTGAGTAAAATGTTCTGGAAGAAGTAGTAATGATTATACAATTTATGAATGTACTAAAAATCACTATATTGGGTGCTTTATATGGATAATTTTATGGCATGTAAATTTTATCTTAGATCTCAGAGATTATTTTTCTATTTGTTATGTTAATGTACATGTCATTTTTTTCTAAACAGAAGTGTAACATGGTCAAAGAATAGTTGTGATAATTATTTAATATTTATAGATCACCTGAAATATGGAAAATTTTATTGTAAAGAAATTTTTGTATAGAGGAATTTGGCCTATATTTTTCTCATGTCTTCTAATCATGAGCTAGGGAGTAGGAGATAAAAAGCTATATTTTATTTTATACCTGCTGTGATGATAAGCTATAGTTTTGGTGATGTATTTGGTTTAGTCACAATTTGCTTTCAATCTGTTCCATTCGATTATTTTGCAGGATTTTTCTGCTTTAGAAAACTTCACACTATAAAAAGCATTCAAGTATGAACTCTTGCCTGCAAAGCTATGTGTGTTGGATAAAAACTAGTTCATTTATCAGAGATTATGTAGTTCAAGGTTTCTCAAATTTGGATAAATGATCTTCTGAGAAACACTGAATTAGAAGTTAAATTGCTGCAAGTTTAGGTACTTGCTTGGTTCTAGAAGAAGCCCATATGCAAAGGTAGGCCTTGAGATGCTTAGTGCTATTTAGATGTAAGATGCTATCCAGGCATATTTTGTGTATGTGTGTGCGCATGTGTGCACGTGCGTGTGTTTTCCTGCATAATAACTTAGTGGCTTAAAATAATACCAGTCAGAAGTCTGGGCGTGCTGTGGCTAGATTCTCTGCTAGGGTCTCAGCAGCAAGCTAAAATCCAGGTGTCAGCCTAGGCCGCTGTTCTCATCTGGGGCTCAGGGGCTTCTTATAAGCTTACTGCTAGTTGACAAACTATATTTCCTTGTGAAGACAGGACTGAGGATTGTTGGTAGCTGTGAGCCAAAGATTACCTTTAGTTCTCTTCCTTGCAGGCCAGCAGGAGTAAAGAGTGAGCCTGATTAGTTCAGCTTGATTAGTTCAGGCCCACCCAAAACAATCTTCCTTTGGCCTATAACACAACATAATCATAAGGGTGATAGCTCATTATAGTCACAGGTAATACTTCTGGGAAATTACATTCAGTCAGGGGTGATAGACTTCATTTAAAGTTCTGTCGTACCAAGTAACACAAATATGCCAATAGATTCTTCTTTTCCCCTCTTCCTCTTCTTCCTCCTCCCCCTTCTATTTTGGCAGTACTGAGAAATGAACTCAGAGCCTATTACATGCTAGGTCCTTTTTCATTTTACTTTTTTTTTTTTTTTTGGAGACAGTGTCTCTCTAAATTGCCTAGGCTGACCTCAAACTTTAGATCCTCCTGTGTCAGCTTTATAGGTAGCTGGGATTGTGGGCTTGCACCACCACATCCATCTGCCAATATAGTCTTGATGCTTATTAAAATTAAAACACAAAATTAAAAAAATCATCAGAATGGATGGTACTTCACCAATATACTTCTAGATCTGCTCTGTCTCCCTAAAATGCCTCCCCCAGACTTAATTGCTTCCTATTGCTACTTATCTTGTTTCAAGTAGTATGAACATGAAGATTTAAAAATATGTTATTGAAAAATTTCTATACACACATATGTAGAGAGATTTATATAACCAGTCGAAGAATCCTCGACAAGCATGTATCCACAGCTTGTCCAATTACCAATTCATGACCAGTCTTTCATCTCTGCCTTCAATAGTTTCCCCCTAACTCTGGGATTTTTAAAATACAAGTTCTAGACATCATATAATATTATCTATAAGCATTTTTGCATTTTAGTATATATCTTCAAAAACACAAGCCTCTATAAACATAACTAAAGATTTATTATCATATCTAAAATAATGCATATTAATTCTTTAAAATCAAACATCTGATCAGTTTTAAAATTTTCTTTCTTTTTTAAGTTTGTTCAACTCAGAATTTAAATAAGGTTTGTACATAGTGTGTGTGTGTGTGTGTGTGTGTGTTTTAATGTCCCTTAAACCTCTCTAAATCTCATGCAGTTATTTTTTTTCCTTGTAAATTATTTTGAAAAGAACCAGGTTATTTGTTCTGCAGAATTTCCCACAGTCTGGAACTCATGGTACAGCCTGTTCCTGTTTTTATTTTATTTTTTTTTCTATTTTCTATAAATTAGTTAAAATGAAAATAATTGGTGCCTTGTACTATCTGGTCACTAGAGCTAAATAAGGTATTTGGTAAACAGTATGGTAGATACTCCTTGCTAGATCATGTGCAAATATATATTAAGGTTGTTTATATTTGGGAATTAAAAAAATGTATCAGTTTTTTTTAGATTCCTATTTTGGGGAGCAGTCTAGGGTTATATGCTTACAGTGTATGAATTAGTTCAATTAAAATTCTTACAGAAAACATATAATGTGTTGATATCTTAGATGATACTTGTATTAGTGCAAATCTTTGCACTAAGTGGTTTTGTTGAATCAGGTTTTAGCTTTTTAAGATGAAAACAACAGCAATAACAACAAAATATCAAACAAGAAAAGTATTTTAGTTTTGAGTTTTGGAAAATAACCAGGTTTTAAATATTGAGGTTGTGATATAATTTTTTTTTTTTTTTTTACAGTGAGACTTTGCTAGTTATTTTATGTCTGTAGACTGTCCAAAGATATGTCCTTTATCCTCAAAGAACACTATATATATATATATATATTCCAAAGCCTCACCATAGGAATATTCTGCTTTTAAAAAGCAACATTTAGTTTTAGGAGGTATTTTTATTGGATCATCACTGAAAGAAAATAGGTTATCTAATTTAAATTTCACTTTTGAAAAAAAAAAGATAACCTTGGATTGAGATAAGTAAGAACATGATCATTTAAGAGAGAGGACAGCAGACTTTTACTGAAAAGGACGAGTTAGTAAATAGTTCAGGCTTAGCTGGCTGTCCCTGCCAGATGTGCAACTCTGCTGTGGCAGTGCAGAATCTCCTAGACAATGCATAAATAAACAGTTATGAGGGTGTGTAAACAGGGGACTGGGGCGGGCTCATGGAGGACAGTTTGCAGAACCCTGCCTTAGAAAACTTTGTTTCACTTTGGAAAAGTTCCATTAATTGCTTTGTGACTTAGTTGAAATTATGTTTCATGTATAAATAGTGGTTCATCTATAAGTAGGAATATTTAAAACCATGGGTTTTAATGAAAACATTGTAGACATTAGAAAATGTTTATTACTTTGTAAAAATATGACCCATAATTCAAAAGTAAAACACCTTTTAGATTAATCTAATTTGGCAGTGTCTCAGTTTGAAGAGTGCTCCACAGAATATGTACACTTATGTTTGTCTGCAAGGTCTGGCTTGGAAGAGAGGGAGACTTGATTTTAACCAAGAAGTGTTTTATGCTGTGTAATATGGAGAAGCTGAGGAGCTTCTTCCCGGCCTCTCTTGATGCAAGTAAGATTGGATCAGTCACTTCATCTTTCGGTGGGTTGGGCATTTCATCTATAAGATGAGGTATTGACACCTGTTGCACTCTTACTATACCGTTTTTAAATAAATGGAAGAAAAGGTTAAAGCTTGTCAAATGCCACAGGTTAACTGCAGAAACTCATTAGAATCAAACTACTTTGAGGAAACTGGTAAGAAACACCATCGTCCTGACTTAACATGGTTTGACTTAATTTTTCCCCTCTGTGTTGGTGCAAAAGCAACACACGTCCAGTAGAAACTGTACTTTGAATTCTGAATCTTGACCTTTCCCAGGCTAGCGATATGGGATCTGATGATTCCTTCTGACAGTGCTGGGTGGCAGCCTTGAACTGCAGTTCCTGTCAGCCATCTGGAACTCACATTCTCTGCTGTGCCTTTTTGCTGGAGTATGGTGTTTGGAAGGTTAGGTGTATTAAATGAATTTTAGCCTACAGTATCTTCAACCAATGAAGGGCTGATAGGGACAGAGCCTTATCCTGTGTCTGTATTAGAAACCAAGCCTCATCTCCTAAATTTTTTGAAGATCCAGTTTGTATTATTTTCAGCTATATTTAGCACAAAATAGTAAGTGAAATAGGAGTGAAAATAAACTCTTGACAGGATCTGTTTTGTTGAATTAGTAAAATTCATTTGTTACTGCTTTCTGTGGGAGATCAACCTTGCTCGTGACTGAGTCACACTCCCCAGCTGGGTGCTGAGGCGCTCAGTCACAGAAATGTGGCAGAGCTTTCCCCACCCTTCTTGGGTTCGAGGGTCAGTGTCTCGTGCATGGGTGTGTCTTGCAACAGACCCATGGGTGAAGCTATGCTCACCTGTTCCTTTGTAGTATAACCCCTTGCCCTGTTTAGGGTAGAATCTTCCATGGAAGTGCCTTGTATGTGTCACCTTCTCTTACTGTGCCTTTGGGTGTGGCCTTTCTAGATGTCAGTCAACCTGCTGACAGTGGACATCATGAAGATAGACTCAGCCCCCTGAAACTGACCCCTTGCCTCATTTGAATAGCTTCTCCTCAATAAAAGGGGTCAGCGCATGCTCTCTCTCTCTTTCTCTCTCTTCCTGAGAACCCTTAAGGTCAGAGGAGCCATCACAGTGACCCTAAAGAAAAAGGTATTTGTGTCTCTTGTGTGGTTATTTTGCGCAGCCCAGTCAGCCCAGTTCAACTGGAGTGACCCCTGAGCCTTTTAGTCACGAGAGCAAAAACCTGGCAGCTTTCATTTGTTTTAAATCTGGTTTGATTAATTATTTAATTACTCCCTCACCTTCATTTCTATTAGTATTAAGGCCTATTTACAGAATCTGATCTATTTGTAGTTTGCTAGTGCTAACCAATGAAAGAGTTGAAAAATAAGATTCTCAAACATAAAATAAATAAATGCCAATAATTTAACTTATTGATTAACAAGGGAACCAGTAAGATGTTCAGACCAGCTCATTGGAGAATTTGAAGAACAGACAGATGTGTCTGCTTATTTGACTGTCTGTATATCTATCTGTCTACCATCTCCATAATCAGAAATACTGAAATATATTGGCTGGTATATACAAAATGTTTTAATATACTAAAGGACCGATGATATATATTAGACACATAAAATGGTTGGATTACTTCCAGACAAAATTAATTTACTGTGCTGTGGACAGGAGTCCGTACATTCCTGGGTAATTTTTGTCAATTGATTCCTTCACTTACCGGACAATGAAGTAATCTGGTCTGGCAGTTTCAAGAATCTTTGGCCCTATCCGAAATTGAAGACCTTAAAGAGATTTGTTTGTGTAATGTATTTATCATGCTAGAAACTAAAATTGAGCAACTTTAAAACTATTCACTTACTCATTTTAAAATACCAATAGTGAAACTTAAGTTGTCATCTGAGTGATGACTTCATCCAAGCTTCTGGAAAATTCTGTATATTTGTTGAGAGAATGAAAATGAAAATGTCAAGTAACATCATGCTGTGCAATTTTGTACTCACATACACACTGAAAATATCTGTGATTCCCCAAGATGCCTGTGGAACACACTTTGAGAACACTGGCCTAATTAAAATTTTAACAAATTTTAATTTGACTAGTCAAAGTCAGCCTCTGCAGGGCCTGTTACACCACACCCATCACTCCTGAGAGGATGCCTGCGGTCCCCTTTGCCTACTTCCAACTCTTGGGTTTTTTCCTGCCAGAAGTCCCTTTTCTGAGAACTGTTGCTTTGCCCAGCATGGGGAATTTTCAAGGTCATTCTGAAACTATGTCAGAAACTTATTTTATTTTTAATTTTGGTTACAAAAGTAATATGGACTCACTATGGGAAAAAGTGAGAACATATGAATGTATATAGAAATAGAGACAAACTCTAAGCTTCTTAAAATTTAATAATATTTTTGATTGTATATTATCTAGTATTCTTTTGTATCCTTCCCCCAACTAAATGTTGTCTTAAGCATGTTTTATGTTATTAACTCTTAGTAAACTTCTTAGATGACTGTATTCATTTCCTTTTTATGCATGGCACAGGGTAATCATTTTCCTGTTTTTCTATTTTAAATAATTATCAACAGCATTGCAAGTTTTAGGTTATTCTTTCAGGATATAGTCTTTAAAATGGAATAAAAAGGACAACGGGTATAAAATTTTGAAGTTGTGTGTGGGTTTTTCTTTTCTTTTTTTTTAATTTAAGTACTGCCCAATTGTCCTCCGGGAAGGCCTTGCCAGTTAACATCATTGATAGCAACATCATGTGAAAGCATCTTTCACTTCATTTCTTAAAGTTATCTGAGGTTGAACAACCGGCTGAAGCTAGCACATTGTATTTTCGTTTGCACTTACAAAATTTGTGTTATAGAACTTTTCTCTCTTGGTGACTTATTTTTTTTGTTGCTTAAATGGCCTTTTTGCCCTTTTATCTAATTTAATTCTCAATATTTTTAAACTGGTCATAAAACATGATTTAGCAATGCAAATATGAAGTTTCCAGAACTTTTCATAAATAAACAATCATGAAACCCGTTAAAAGGAAACTTTGATGAGATCTCTAGGCACATATAAAATGACCTAAAGTATTTCCCTGTGATTAAGGGTCTCTGGCTGCAGTTTTGCATAATTAATTCTCTTAACAGGCTCTTTCCTCATTATCTGGAGGGAAACCTCAGGCCAGCTCCTGTTTCCTTTTATCACCAATTTGCATTTCCTGGAGTTTGCTTTAGTGGTTTTTTTAGTCTTTGTGGTTGTCTGCTGATGGGGAGACACAGAGAAGACTCTTGTGCAGACACAGGACCCAGGAGATGATATGTAGTTTTTCCATTGGATTAAACTTGTTTGAAAGAATGAGGTAGAACAATGAAATAATCCAAATATTTTGAAGAGAGAGGGAGAAGTTTATATTACAATGGTTTATGTGATAAAAGAAATGTTATCCTTAGTTCATTTTGTTTATAAATGGGACTGTAAACCAGATACTCAAGTGCTTGGTGAAAATATCTGCAGCATTACCTCTACAGCACCTTGTTTTATAAATGCTGTAGTCATCACAATATGATCACCTTCATGTCAGTATATCATAAATCAGTATTGTGGGGGAAAAGGGTTTTCTTTTACCGTAAGTGCTTTAGGTTTGTTTTAATTTTAAACAGAGAAATAAACACTCCTCAAAGCATTCAGAAACTAATTTTAGATGGTTGTGGTAATGCAAGTAATAGGATGTAAAAACATTCTCCAGCAAGCTTAGACAAGACGACTTACTTAGTATTATGGCTCTGTTCAGATTTTATTTTCTGGGATACTATTTTGAACTTCTGCACCTGTTTCTGTTTAAAAAATAACAAACAACATGCCTTGAACAGACACATCTCCTGTGGCACTCTCTGGAAAGGCAGATGTTGGCAGGTAGGTCCCTGAGTACTTGTTTGGAAGATGTGGTTTGGCCCAACGGCACAGTGGTTGTTACAAGAGGATTCTCTGGAGGAAGGACTAAGATGCCAAGGAGGTCATGTTTGCATACTACTTATGAGATGTTAATTCATGTTCTTCCTAGGCTGAGAAAATGAAAATTTTTCCCTAGCCGATTTGTTAGTTCCTGGGTATCATTCCAATCCCAGGTTCTATAAAATTGACCCAAGTAGCAGAATTTCCAAGAATGCCAAATACCTTTCTGAGTAAAAAATGAGATGCTTTCCTCACACCATGGGAATAAGCGACACCACCAATGTAAAATGGACCTTGAAATAGTTTACCTTAGGGGTCTACATTTTTTGACCTGCAGTCGCAAAATCTTTAATAGGAGATAGAATAGTGATTGTGAACATTCCTTTCTCTGTGGCTGGTAAAATCCTAGACTAAAAGTATTCAAGCAGTTTTTGTTGTTGTTTTATGTTATAGTAAGCATAGTAGTAGTTTTCCATTGTACTAAACTTGTTTGAAGAATGAGGAGGCAGAACAATGAAATAATCCAAATATTATGAGAGAGGGAGAAGTTTATATTACTGTAGTAATATAAACTTACTATTTTATGAACTTACTAATTTAAGAAATAGAAAACATTCCACTGAGATTTTCTAATTCAGTCATTTCCTGTTAATTTTTTTTTTTTTTTTGTACCAGGGATTGAACTCAGGTGTACTTGACCACTAAGCCACATCCCCAGCCCAATTTTGTATTTTATTTAGACACAGAGTCTCACTGTATTGCTTAGCACCTCACCATTGCTAAGGCTGGCTTTGAACTCTAGATCCTCCTGTCTCAGCCCCACCCTCACCCCCCAGCCACTGGGATTATAGGCATGTGCCACCCTGCCCAGCTTCCTGTTAATTCTTATAATGACAGTGTTAGGTAGAATCTATGATGAATGGGCTCACATTTTATAACTTTCTTGATGTAGGTTTTCATTTTTAAAAGGACCAGTCCTAAGTGGGTCAAGCTTTGACACAGTTTCTAAGATTTAACATCATAAATTTTCTGAAGTTGGTAGCTGTTATTGGTTTTGTATTTACTGAGGTTCTCAAATGTACAACTTGTTTTGTTCTATTGAAGAAATGTTTTTAATATCAAAGCTCAAAAATAGCAAGTGACAAGTATGATAGAATAAAAATCAAAAACAACCCCTCCCCCCCAAAAAAAAGTGCCTTTGGTATAATCATCTGGTTGGTAGGCATAAACTCTTTTGAAGTGAAAGGTTTTTTTTTTTTTTTTTTTTTTTTTTTTTTAAGTATAGCATTAAACAGAAAGCCCTTATGTTATCAGTTGCCACAGGAGAAATGGTGCAAGTAACTAAGTCAGAGTTTCAAGCCACATATTATGGTTCATGTTGTACAAAATTCTCTGTGTTTTAGTATAATGACAGAAGGAGAGCTGGAATTCAGTTCTTCACTGATTGCCATTGCATCTTGGATGATTTGGCTGACGCAGCCTGGCATATCTAGCTCAAGACAGGAGACCCTCCCCTTCTTCCTGCCTGGCCTGGACAGGGCCTCAGAATCCTTCTCAAAACAGCATTGTGAGCCACAGCTGGGAGTCCAAGGATCTAACTAGTTTATTGGAGGTGGGAGAATCCTTGATATTTAAGAGATCAAGTTACATTGTTTAATTCAAGTGGAACATTGTTTTTTTTTTTCTTTCTTTTGTGGCTTCCAGTCTTTTAGAGTGTGGTAATTCCTTTTAATTAAAAAAAAACAAATCAGAGTCCTACATGACCATGAAGTCAGTAACACTTTTAAATGAACTTTAGTTTTATTAATTACAGCATATTAAATTTATTTGGAAAAATAAGCATGCATATGTGTGCGAGAGACTAACATACATATGAATGAGGGACCCTTCGTAATATTTCTACCATGACCTCCCACCCCCTGCCTCTGAGTAGGCATTAGAAACCTCATTTTCCCTTGGTTTCAGTTAAACTTCTACTAAAGATAGAATCAAGTTTTTTATGTTATTTTTTAAAGTTCTTAATTTTTTTAGTTGTAGATGGACACAATATCTTTATTTTATTGATTTATTTTTATGTGGTGCTGAGGATCAAACCCAGTGCCTCACACATGCAAGGCAAATGCTCTACCACTGAGCCACAACCACAACCCAGAATCAAGTTTTTGATTTCAGGGAACTCCTGGGTATTTTCATGCTCTGCTGTGGAATCCCAAGATTCTGGGAGAGATGTTTTCGGGAGACCCCACCTTTCCTCCTGCTTATTTCAGCTTTCAGTATTAAGGTTCTCTATAAGATTTCATTTGTATGAAGGATTTCACAACAAAAAAACCACAAACCAAAAACTGAAACAAAAACCAAATAAAACCAAAGCCCAAAACAACAAAACTAAGGATGATCTCACCTTGTTGTCATCTTATACATGATTTAATGCAGGGCCCAGAGTGTTTGGGGATTACCCCATTAGTTGATGCTGAAGCCAGGGTGAGGACTCAGATTGTCTGATTACAGGCCACTATTTGTCCCCTCTACCTGCTGATTTTCATAAGATTAAAGGAGGATGTAAACTGCCACAAAGAAAAATTGCTTGCATTGTAATGCCAGGGGACTTGAATCTATTTCCCCCCTTGAATGAAGGATGGACATAGGTGTAAATGCTTGTCTTACTTTGGAGTGGTCTCCCTCACTGTTCAGGGTAGGTGGAGGAATGGTGAAGCTTATTATCATTAATTTTCATTATATGTCCTTCAACATGATGAAGAGCTCACATCATGGTCAGAAGACAGTTTTTTTTTCTTCCTGTTTCTCCCAGTGCTATGCCTGCCCTGCTGTGTGTGTGGCATACTTGTTCTTGACTGATTTTCAGCATCTCTCCTCTCTTTCCTGGATTTTGCCATCTGTAAAAGAGGACTGACTCACTCCTTGGGACAACTGCATCGGAAATGGTTGTGAGTCTAGGCTTGAGCTTGCAATAAAGCCTCTTGTGTGATTGCAAAAAAAAAAAAAAAAAAAAAAAAAAAAAAGACAGTCAAGGCTTGTTTCTTATCCGAGGTTACCTTTTGCCATGATGAAATCAACATAATCAATGCCATTATGTCATTAAGATATCAGCCACCTTTGGTTCTGGGATGCTAGCCCAAAGCCAAATGTCCCTGCCAAGTCCACTGTGATTCCTAGGATTGCCTACCTCAGCTTACCTGGGAAGAGTGAGGCTGTAGGTGCTCCAGGGACTGGGGACAGTTTGTAGAGAACACTGTGCTATACCTCAGCTCTGTACCTGGTATGGGAAGGCTCATCCTTTCTCCCGTGTGCATTGGTTCAAGTTCATGTGCATTAGTGTGGGGTGCTCAATGATTCCCATTCCTATTCTTTCAAGTTGGAGGGGCCAGGCAGAGCTGCTATTTCAGACCCTTCACAGGTTTCCTTCTTCCTTAGTACTCTGGAAGGTCATCTCCCTGGTAGAGATGCTTTTCTGTTAACTGTGTCAAAGTGAAATCTTTACTTGAGGCAATACTTTCAGCCTCCTTTCTCGCCATGTGGTTTAACAACTTTGCCCTGGCCCCGTCTTAGGCTCATCTGCTCTCTGTCTGTATGGATTGGCTAATTTTGGATATTTAATATAAAGGAAGGCATAAAATATGTGGTCCTTTGTGACTGCCTTTTTCATTTAGTGTAATGTTTCCACAGGTTCATCCATGTTGTGGCACATATCAGTACTTTATCCTTTTTTATTATCAACTAATATTCCATTTTATGTACATACCACGTTTTGTTTATTCATGGACATTTGGGTTCTTTCTACTCTTTGGCTCTCATGAATACAACATTTGTGTGTAAGTTTTTGGGTGAACATATGTTTTTGGTTCTCTTGGATAAATATCCAAGTATGGAATGGCCGGATCATATAGAGACCATATTTAACATTTTGAGGAACTGCGAAACTGTTTTCTACAGTTTGCCACACTATTTTTTATTTCCACAAGCAATGAGTGAAGAGTCCAGTTCTCTATATTTCGAGTGTTTCTTAAGCACTATTTTTGTTTATGAAATGTTTCCTCTTGTTTTGATGGGAAAGGGAGCAAGACAATGATGATTTTGGAGGAAATGAAACAAATGAAAATCAAATAAGTTATTTTCCGATTGGCTCATTTGCAGCTCTGGAAACCCTTCAGCCCTGAACCTACAGGCACACCTTCCTGTTTGACTGGATATGACATTACCAGAAATTTCACTTTCCTGCTTTTTCCTCCCTGGAGAGAAAAAGAAATATGACTTTTCCTCAGCTAGACACGGAGGGTTCAAACAACATGAAGGAACCCTGAGTTATTAACAATTCCGTTGGAACATGGACTTGGTCTCTGCCCAGGATCGTTTCTCTAAAATCACTCTCTTGGTACTTCCCCTATGCTGTTCTCCATCCGAACGTAACTTAAGAACTGAATCAAGGTCTGTTCGGTCGGTGTTTGGAAAAGAAACGGTGGCTGGATGCTGGTCAGCTGTCTTGCACTGTTGGCAGGATGGCTGCAGAGCAGCTTTTCACAGGCAGAAGCCACTGCAGGCTCATAAAGTTCGGCACTAGGCCGAGGGATTTGCATTTGCCCTGCCTCAGCTCAGGATAACAAGGCCTTTCATGCTCCACCTTGGTGGGGAGCAGGCAAGTCCATGTCCTGGAAGTGCCCAGTAAACCGGCCTGAGGCAAAAATCCCTGCTCCTTTACCTTGTAGAGCAGACAGGGGGTTGGGGTCGGTCAGGGTGGGAAACACTAGTAAATATGGCTTCTGATGCAGAAATGTGACAACTCCTACTGTCTTCTGGGCACAGCTGGTGACTTTTGGTCATACAGGGGCAGTAAGCAATGTGGTTATTTTGCCTAATGAAGTGACACTGTAAAGGGGAAGGCTGGTCTCTTGGGACAGCCTCTCATATTCCTCCCTTCCTTTTTTCCGACAGAGCAGAGCTTTACGAATGATGGGTTTGTTTGCAAGGATAGATTCCCCTCTTGTGGGTGGGGTTCACTGCATATAGGCAGGGTCTGGAAGGTGGGTGTTGTCCCCCAGCCCTTCAACCCTGTTTTAGCTGAGCCCTTGAGCACTGTCTTGTCATATCTCTACTGACTTCTCAGGGGTCCTTCACATAATCCTTACTCAAATCAGGAAAGGACCCCTTATTCCGATCTCCTCTCCATTAAAAGCTGCCCGCTCTAAGTACATTCTGTCAAAATAACATCTTGTTCCATTAAAACGAGGTTTGGTGTATGTTGGTGTGTGTATGATAATTTTGGATAGGCACCTGTTGATTACACCCATACAATTTGTCTGCTCCTTTTATTAAACCTCTTATTTCATAGTGTAGACAAAAGAAAAATTTTAATACATCAATTTCAAGGGTTAATTTCATATCACAATGAAGTATTAGCATACTATTATAGTAGTGGATATGTTTTCTGTTGGCTGACCCATTGTGTGATTTCTGAAATACTTAATGTATTTTACTGACTTCAATTGTAACTATAAGTAATTGAATTTTAAAGATTTATTTAGTGCACAGATATATTTCTTTTGACTTGTTTGTGGCCCAGACATGCATGGACTTAATTGAAAGTTGATCATACCTTCTCAATCTCCCAAAAATAGGAGACAAGCAGCTTTTAACTTTTTGGAACTGATATTGAAACACATTTGTTCATCTTGCATCGTGTTTCACCTGGTCTTGGGAGAAATAACTGTCTGAAGAAGGCTGGTTATTATGGTTCTTATGAGCAGGGTAGTAGCTCTTCCCCATCTGTATCTGGGCTTTTTTTTTTTTTTTTTTAAATTACTGACCACAGTGGGTTCAGAGAGGCAGCCTGACTTCCTGCCAAGCTCAGGTCTCTCTCCCTGTGAGTGACTGGGACTGACTTCTCAGGCAGTGCAGATTTAGAGCGTGCCAAGTGCCAGCCACCATGACATTTCATTTCAGTTGCCTTCAGCTCGCACACTGTGAGTGGATTATGCACATTTTAGTTGCACCACAGAAAATCCTCCTTTTATGTCTTTTTTGATGTTTTCATCTTTGATGGACTTTTGATGATAACAGTGTGGTTTGTAACAGGATGTCTTAGTCAGCTTTTTTGCCACTGTGATCAAAAGACCCAACAAGAACAATTTAAAGGGGGAAAAGTTTATTTAGTGTTCACTGTTTCAGAGGTCTCAGTTCATAGATGGCTGACTCCATTGCTCTGGGCCCGAGGTGAGACAGAATATTATGGAGGACTGGCAAAGAGGAGGAAGGTGACTCAAGACTTGGCAGGTAGGAAACAGAGAGGGCTTTGCCACCAGAAGGATATAAATCTCAAAGAGCCCCCCCC
>NW_026000229.1:53578910-53596962 GCF_001458135.2 Marmota marmota marmota
TGTCCCACCTCCTCCAGCTACACCCAACCTGCCTACATTTACCACCCAGTTAATACATATCAGCCAATTAATGCACTGTTAGATTAAGACTCATAACCCAATCATTTCACCTCTAGACTATTTTACATTGTCTTACTCATGGGCTTTTGGGGATACCTCATAGCCCAAACCATAACATAAGAGTTAATATAATTCTGAGATTTCATTCTTTTATTAAATAAAACATGACCTGTAATATCTAGTTTGGTAGCCTCTAGCCATTTGTGATTATTTAAATTATGATTAATTTAAATTGCATTTTAAAAATAAAGTTCCTCAGTCACATTAGCTCGCTTTCAGATGTGCTTTGGCCATATGTAGGCTAGTGGCTACTTATTGTAGAGGGTGATGTGGAGATAGAACATTTCCATCATCACAGAAAATTCTAACGGTCAAATTAGAATTTGACCATTAGAATAACATAAATTCTGAGAGTAGACTTTTATCTGCCTCAAAAGGAAAAAGAAAGGGACATTAATCACAGGAAATCAAGCACTTTGCTTAGGTGAGTTCAGAGAAATTGCTGCTGCCTGTTCCTAGCCTAGTACGAGAATAGTCAACGGATGTGCCATTTAGCTCCAGTTTTCTTTGGTAATGTTTTCTTGCTATACTTTCATTTGTTTCTTAAGGGCTGTGAATATCCAGTAATGAGTCTTGTTCATATATTCAAATGCAAGTTAAATATTCTGAAATAGTATGCAGATGGTCTTCAATTTATGATGAGTCAACTTATGATTCTTTCACTTTATTATTGGGTGTATAATTAAATGCATTTTTGACTTAGATATTTTTAACTTAAGGCTGGTTTATTGGAATGCAACCCATTGTGAGTTGAAGAGCATCTGTATACATAAGTTATTATGTACCATTAGATACTTTTCCATTAGAACTTTTAATTCTAAGTCCAATGAGATGAGAATAAACTGAAACTGTACTAACCTTGGATATCACTATTGGCCAATGGTGCACATGTGTGAATTTCAGCTTATGTAGATTTTGTTTAGGGACTTAGGTATCATTTTGGTTTTGGTATGACTATTAACTACTAGTTCTTTGAAGATATTTTTTTAAGTCTGGATATGTATCTACCTTGAAATTTGAATTTATAAATTATAAACTTATCAACAGAATTGGATAAAAATCATCCCTTCCCCTATCCTTTCACACATGGCTTCCAAGTTGTGCATGCTTTTATGTGTCTAATATCCAAGGGTTGAGATTGTGTGCAGGCCATATAATAGACACATAACTTGTTTGTGCTCAAGGACAATTCTAGTAAAGGGACAGAGGAGTGATAGTTACTAGACAGATCCTTTCTTGTCTATGTGAGTATTCTTTCGTTCATTTCCATGAACTTCGGTGGTTTGGAACATACACCTGTGTTCTTTCTAATGTTGGTGTTTAGTGGTGATGGTTTCTATACTGAAACTGTACTAAATTCTAAATGTGGGACTATTCTGCAGCCGAGTATGTGGTTCTAAAGAGGAGTTTATACCCCTAGTCCTACCCTATCACCAGCCTGTCTTTAAAAACCTTGTAGGTGAGCTTGCTTGTTTTTTCTTTTGTTGTTGTTTTTTGCTTTATTCCTTCCTTTACAGTCTTTTCCCGAGGGCTGGAAAAACTTACTTCATAGCAATTAGCCAGTGCTTGGCCCAACCCTCTGGTGAGACCATGGGTGAGTTCTTGTTCCTTGCTGTCTTTGTGCTGATTAACCCTAGAGCAAACATGCTAAGTGTACTTTTTTTTTGTTTGTTCTTATTTTTGTTAAATATTAAAAGGTGCTAGAAGTTGAATATTCTGTATTAAAATAACCTTTGCTGGTTTTGAACCATGAGCTGGCGTATAACATACCTTCCTCATTGACCACTGCCATTGTTGCCTCCAACAATACTTTATTAGTCAGGTTTTCCAGAGAAACAGAACAGTAGGAAATATGTAGATATTAAGGGGGGAATTATGCCATCTGCAAGCTGAAGAACCAGGAAAGATTTTAGTGTAATTCAAACTGAGTCTGAAGGAAGGCCTGAGAACTGGGGGAGCCGTGTTTGTGATAATGGCAGGTCAACAGGGGTGACTTAAGAAGTCTTACAATTTCTTACCAGGGGTGGTAAGAAGTCTTGTAACTTCCTTGGGCTTGCAGGGCCTGCTCAGGCTGGTCGTGTGTACATCAGTTCCATTTGATGATGGGATCTTTCTGTGAACATTCAACTTCGTGGCTTGGTGGGCCAGATAACACCAGTTTATGATGGGCAGCTTGGGTTGCATGGTAACTTGTAGGTCCATGGTCAGATATTTGGTTTCTACCTTGGCCTGCCAGCAGGCCACTCTTCCTCAAAAGGAGAGTTGTTATCTGTGGATGATGTAGGGCCTTGCTCCAGGTGATTCACCTGTGGATTTTTGCCAGAGGCTCCAAATAGCATCCCTGTTTACCACGGACACTCCTGGTACCTTTATGTCTATTGGTTCATATGGCCAAGGAAGAGCAGCTTTGCACGGCAGCCTGGACTTGTTGCAGAACCTTCTTTTGTTCTGGGTCCCATTCATGTAGCAGTTTTTGAGGTCACTTGCTTAATGGGGTATAGGAAAACACCCAAATGGGATATGTGTTGCCTCCCAAACCCTAATAGGCCCCCTAAGCATTGTGTCACCTTCTTGGTTATAGGAAGGGATAGATGCAACAACTTGTCTTTCACCTTAGGAAGAGTATCCTGATATGCTCCATATTACTGGACCCAAGAAATTTTACTGAGACCCTGAAATGTTAGTCAGATTCTTTTCCTACCCTCTGACATGCTAATATTTCACCAATAAACAGAACAATTACTACTTCTTACTCATTAGGTCATCAATTTAATGGACTAATAAGATATCTTTTTAAAAATTTTATTTTATTTATTTATCTAATTAAGTATACAGGACAGCAGAATGCATTTTGATTCATTGTACACAATTGTAGCATAACTTTTCATTTCTCTGATTGTACAAGATGTAGCGTCACACTATATGCGCAGTCATCCATGTACCTAGGGTAGTGATATCCATCTCATTCCACCATCTTTCCTGCCCCCATGCCTCCTCCCCTCCTATAAGATATCTTGAGAAAGAGAAAGATGATGAAGATCTGTGAAATAAATTATAATATGGTACTAGAGTCATTGTACCCCTAAGGTGTTAAAGGTGTACTTCTGGCCTTGTCAGTTGAATGCATACTGCTTCTGCTGTGCCTTATGACCAAGTGTGGAGAAAAAGGCATTTGCCAGATCAAGAGTTGAATAACAAGTATTAGGGGATGTGTTAATGTTCCTAAGCAATAAAATTGCATCTGGTATAAGTGATCACTGTTGAAGAGTCACCACTTGGTTAAGGATGTGGAAATGTGCTATAGTTTTCCAAGATCCATCTTCTACACAGGTGAAATAAGAGTTTAATGGGGATGTGGTACAAATTATCATCCATGCATCTGTATTATGGTTTAGATATGAAGTGTCCCCTAAATGCGCATGTGTGAGACAATGCAAGGAGATTTAGAGGTGAAACGATTGGGTTGTGAGAGCCTTAACCTAATCAGTGCATTAATCCCCTGATAGGAATTAACTGAATTGTGACTGTAGGCAGGTAGGGTATGGCTAGAGGAGGTGGGTCATTGGGGGTGTGCCTTTGGGATATATACCCCAAATATATATACATAAACCTTTTTAGTTGTTGATGGACCTTTATTTTCTTCATTTATTTATATGTGGTGCTGAGAATCGAACCCAGTGCCTCACACATGCTAGGCAAGCACTCTACCACTGAACCACAAACCCAGCCCTGTGGTATATATTTTGAACTGAGCTTAGATGCTCTCTCTGCTTCCTGGTGTGATGTCCTGAGCCTTTTTCCTTCACCACACTCTTCTGCAATGATGTTCTGCCTTCCCTCAGGCCTAGAGCAATGGAGTTGGCTATCTGTGAATTAAGACCTATGAAATCTTGAGCCCCCAAATAAACTGTTCTTCCTCAAAATTGTTCTTGTTAGGTCTTTTGGTCACAGCAGTGAAAAAGCTGACTAAAACAATCTGTCAGGTCCTTGATGTGATACCAATCTTGGCATTCCCTCCAGGAATGCACTATTGCTTTGATTTACTATTTTCCCAAGTAGAGGTGGTTCTGTTGGCTTCCATTTGGCCTTTCCCACTGTAATATTTTGGAAACAGGTAACTTGTTTGCTTTCATAGCTCCACAGCTGGAGGCAAATTAGCTCAGAATGAATCATACCTTGAGTTTCTTACCCATATCTGATTTAAATGATATTTAGATGAGACTGGACTTTAGACTTTTGAGTTGATGTTGAGCCAAGTTAAGACTTTTGAGGCTTTTGAGAATAACTATGTATTTTGCATATGAGAAGGAGATGAATTTTGGGAGTCTGAAAATAGAATGTTGTAGTCTGGATGTGGCACCCCAAAATTGTATGTTGAATCCTAGGTGATAATGTTAGAAGATCAGGTCTTTGGGAGCCCTCATGAGTGGGATTAGTGTTCTTATCTTTGGCCCCAGTACAGTGCCTTGTCCCTTCCACTGTGTGAGGACATAGGGAGAAGGCACCATTCTATGAACTGGAAAATTGCTTCTTACCAGACATGAAATCTACCAGCACCTTGATCTTAGACTTCTCAACTTCTAGAATTGTAAGACATTTCTGTTGAATTTTATATATATTTAAAATGCACACACACACACACACACACATACACACACACACACACTTTTTTTTTTTTTTTAAGGTGGTGGTGCTGGGGATCAAACCCAAGGCCTTGAGCATGCTAAGAAGCACTCTGCCATTGAGCTATATCCCTGCCCTAAATTTCTGTTTAGAAGCCCTACAATGTGAGAGAATTTGTAGTAGCAGCCAAAACAGACCAAGAAACTTACTATTAATTTATTGATGGTAATTAGTAGCCCTTACACTGAAGCCAAAACTGAATGTAGTCCATGAGACAAACTGATGAAGTAGTTTTTTCCCTTCTAATAAAGATGGGACTTGGGCTTCCTCCTTTCTCTCTGCCTTGGCTTTGACCTCCCAGCCCAGCTCTACAGATTTGTTTAGCCTCTTCTTCCATTGGTTGGGGAGGACTCTTGAAGGTTCAAAGATTCTGGATTTGCCTGAGGGGTGCATGGGGTGCATGGGGTGTTCAGTTTGGTGGTAGAGATACTGATGTGAGCCTATCCTTGGGCCAGTTTCACTTCTGCTAGTTCTCATTCTGGGCAAGGTTTGATCTAGTTTCTTCCCTTGTAAAATGAGTATTTTGATGCCTCTCTTCCCTGACTAACTGGATAGGACTTGTGAAGATCAAAGAAGAATAGTACATGGAATCATTTTGCACAGTGTTATAAAATGTAAGATCCTTGCTGTTATATTCATTGAATCTTTTTACTCATGTTTTATAAAACCCAATCCTCATGGCATTGGGGTCAACTAAGAACAACTAATGGAACACGATCAAAATTTATTTTAGTTGTCTGATGCTATCTGTGTATTTATATACATAGAAATCTATCCTTCTATCTATCTATATATTTACATTTGAATGGTGTCTTTGGTACTTACTATTATTTCAAATAGTTTGAAACTGGAGGTCAGAACATTTTTCATTGGGCTACTTTTAGAGTCTCTCTGGAACTTTCACTGTGATGGAGGGCTGTTGAACTGATACCTGAGTCTTCGATATACATTCTCTTGGTTTGTGTCTCTGTAAAAGCACAGAGAAGGAAAAAAAAAAAAAAAAAAAGAAACCTTTTGAGCTGCTTTTACTTTTAGCTAATATATCAGAATTATTTTGGTTGCAAGTAAGAGATACCAAATTTAATTTAAGCAAAACAAATAAAACAATCAAACAAAAAACCCAGGACTATATGGGGTAGCCTTTATATCTATAAGGAAAGCACAGATTCTGGGGATTTGGGTTCCAGACGGAAAATCTTCTTGGCTTGTCTCAGATCTGTACTCAGCATGAGCACATTTCTGGTAGGATTGGGGGAGAGCTGGGCATGGCACCAAGACTGCAAGGAAAGGGGATGGGTCATTCCCTGTGAAATTAGAATGCCAGGCAGGCAGGATTCTCACCTCTCTGAAACTAGAGAAGCAATTTAATTTGCTTACCCACAGCATGGGTTAAGCCTCCTTTCTCCTTTTTCTAATAGAAGAGCGACCGAAGTTGAGAAAGATGGAAGAGGGAAGGATCTTCATTGGATCAGGAATACAATAGGAAAATACAATAGGAGACTCTTTCCTTACAATCTGGAAGTAAACTGTGCATTCAGTAGCATCTCTGTATCATTTTAAAGGCAAGTGGGTGGCTCTGTAGGCTGGGCTCCTGAACTCTAGTTGCATAGGTACAGCACAAATGGTGTTCCTGGGGTTGTACAAAGTCACAGCTTCTACTTCTCCATATTGCTGTGTTTGTATCATATTCTTTCCCTACTTCTCTACTTTAATTAATGTGTCTAACATAGGTTTGTAGAATTTCTGGTAAAACAGCTAATTCACTGTTTAGAATTAAAATGTTGATTTCTTCAGAATCAAACTAATTATGATATGCTTTTGAAGTATTGTCTTGTGTTCTAATTTTAGCTTCTGATTATGTTATAGATTGTCTTATAAATACTGTTGGTGCTTTCATAAAGTGACCTGCCGTACAGAAGTGGTTCACGTATGAGCAAGGAGGGTGTGATGTTCTTTTTCATTTCCTTCCCTCTGTCCCTTACCCCTGATGGTGTGCTTTCAGATCATCTAAGTGGGTCACCTTCTTGTCCTCTTACACAGTTTAACTGACTCAGCTGGCCACGAGACTACAAGACTTGTTTGTGTGAAGTTCCTGAAAGACCTGTTTGGGGCGGCCAGGTATTAGAAGTGGGATTTGCAAGTATTATTTGCTCTAATACCAAACATTCCTGTAGAATTTATCCAATGCTGTATAAAGTATGCAGAAAAATGGGAGACCTCTGGATTTTCTCCTTGTCTCATTTGGATTATCTGTAACCTCATGTATAATCTGCTTTTCCCAGTGTCCCGGGCCAGCTCTAGTGCTTGTGAGTACGATTAGGAGAAACTGTAAGCTCTTCCTTACTTCTCCTCTTGACTCTTCTTGAGGGTAGAGAAAGTTCGTAGAGGTTGTATTTACATCAGGGCTGGACATACATGGGACAAGTAGTCAGTGTGTGTTGGGTTGGGTAGAGTACTCACATGTACACTCAGGTCTGATAACTGGATGGTCCTCTCAGTGACAGAGGTAGGCTATCACTGTGGGACTGTGACTTCCCACCCCCCAGTCATTCCCACTGTCCTCTCTTTCTGCCTCATATTGACTCTTGTTCTTTCATGATCTAAGGACATGCTTCCTCTCTGCTCTTACATATTGAGCAAAGTGGGATCCTTTGTGCCACTTTTTTTTTTTTTTTTTTTTAGCATTACATTAGCATTGTATCTGTACAATTTGGCATTGTGTGGAAACAGAAAGAAAGCTATCTTGTCCTACCTGCCATTGAGAAAATGTTCAGCTGCAGATGGAGGCTGTCAGAGCATAGAACTTAATTACTAATAGATACCATTTAAATCTTTTTGGAAGAAATACTGAATTTATAATGTGTTTCAAACCCCAAGCTATTTTTTTTCCTTATGACTTTTTTTTTTTAACTTTAATGGAACAGAAAAAAGAAACCCTATGCAGTAATAATGAAATTTCTAAATTTGTAGCATGATAGGAAAATGTAATCACAATTTCAACATTCTGTCATCCTCTATTCATCTTCCTTTCGGGGGGGGGGGGAATAATTACAGTGGTTTTTACTGACAAAATTCCAAGGATCTCATGCTTTCCCATAACATAAGTTAGATATCAAGATGTTTTCCTGAGAGATAATATCAGCTTCTCATAAAATTTAGAGAGGATACTCTTGCCCGTTTTTTTATGCCCCTCCCTCCAAATGTATGAGGAAAAAAAAAAACTAAAGGAAGTGGAAATTGTGTTTTTACTATTGGTTGAAAATGTTTCAGAGCATCCCTTGGCTTTTAATGAAATCTGGAAACTCACTTAACTCAGCTTTGTCTTCCCACACATATCCAGTGAATGCGAAAAGGAAAGTACCTCTGTAGAAGTAGGAGGGCTATTTTTAGATTCACTCCTATTTTGGGTTTCATTACTCAGAATTTTTTCCCCCAGGGCCAGGGTCATATTTGTGTTCTGTGCTTGATGACTTTTCCTTACTCGTTACCAGAACCACCTGGAGGCCAGCACACTCCTACACAGGCCAGTTCATAATCTGAATAAATCCTCTCTTCCTTGTCTACCTCTTCTCTCTGCCTTTCCCGGCAAGTATTGGAGATCAAGAGGTTACTTTGTTTTGGACTTAACCTCTGGTTTCAGTCATTTATTTCTCCTGGTTATTAGTGGCAGCACATTGGTAGAATGAATACTTTGTCTCCATCCGCCCCCGCCCCCGCCCGAGTTCTACAACCCTCAATTTTCCAGTGATTTTTTTTTTAAGTTATGTTTAGAAAATGTTAGAGGATTTATCTAACAAAATTCTTTTTTATGAGGATTTAATTATGAATATTTGTGCCTCGGATTAGCCATCAAGTATTGAAACAATGAAGTGTCAATATGAAATCATAACAAATGTAATTACACACGGCTAGTTATAGACCTAATTGGCTTTTCTTTATAATTTGTGAGTGGGGCAGCCCAGATTCTGTGCAATACAGTGAGGTCCCCATTGAGCAATAGCAACACAAGGGTTTTGGAAGTCAGGAATGAGGAAATAGTAATGGAAAACAGACAGATATCAGATTATTTCAAGTTACTTTTTTGTAAGGATTAAAGCAGAGACTTCTTTATTCTGATGACTCAGGTAAACTCCTATTTTCAGGAAATACTGGTCTGTTTGGGGATCTGTCTGCTTCCTGAAAGCTTCATTTTGATGGCATGGTCGTTAGGAGTGACTCCATTCTGGTTTGGTCTGGTTTGTTGGAACCCAGTACAGGAGCTCACTTTGAACAGTGGCCTCCAGTACTTTTAACAGAAACACTTATTGGGCCAATTCTGAAGATTCCTCTTAGGAGGCTTCTTCAGTGTTTCCTGTTTTGCCCAACCTGACACATCAGCAAATGCAACTTATTGATTTTATGTGTTTGCTAAAGACACTCTTAATCTACTGAGCAGATATGCTTTTTGCAATTTGTTTTCCATTAAGTCTGGAGGAGCTCTTCCTGAGGCCAGTGTGTTGTTTAGCTTTTGATTTTGGTGAGCTGTATCTCTGTGGTCCTAAACCATACCTTCAGCCTGTAAGCTTTAACCCTGAGCATCACCCTACATGATGTCACCTTGCATGTCAGCTACTTAGTTGTTTGTCTTCATGGTGTATTGCTGTCCATATATATATATATATATATATATATATATATATATCATCCTGTACAAACTTTCCTTTTTTAAAAAAATTGAGGCCCACCTTTCACCCTATGATACCTGTGATTTGGAAACTCACTTCATAAGGCTTTTAAAGGGGGACAAGGGGTAAAACCAAGAATGAAAACAAGATTAAAAGAAAGGCCTGAATTTACTTGTAATCTGCCCTGGCCCGTGGTATACTCATTCTCTTCTCATCTTTGGAGTCAGTCCAGTAGAAAGATTTCTCCATTCATTTATCCACTAACAGTGTACTTCTAACTTTTGAAAATTTGGTAAGAGCAAACGAGGTTGTGTAAAACCTTCTCAGTTATACTTATTGGTTGAAATTAAACAGGGAAAGGCTTGCCTTCCCCTGTGGGCCAGCTTCTGTTCTTAGCAAGCCCTCAGAGACCCTTCAGTGAGGTGCGGCCTCCATCCTGACAGGCAGCAATGGCTATTTTTCTGCCTATAATTAGCAGTGGGTTGAAATGAGTGCAAAACAAGTTTCTCTCCACCACCACCCATTTTAATAGTAGAATGTCTGAGATAATGGAACAGTGATAAGGGTAAATAAATTTAGCACCCTGACTACCATACTGTATAAACTTTCCTTTTTTAAAAAATTGAGGCCCACCCTTCACCCTTTTACCCTTATGAATGGAATTTCAGCTGTGATGCATGTGAAGCAAACCACAGGATAAATCCATCATTTCACAATCCCTTTGCGAAAGAGCAAGGGTGGGCCTCTTGCCACATCCTTACACATGAGTACCCCCCTGGTGACCATAGAAAATCCAGACTCCTGGTAGCCTTCAACTGGAAGTGATGGGGTAGCACCAGGACTAATATAATTGGGAGCAAACACTCACTGCAGTTTAAAGGCCCTTTTGTAAGCTGGGGTCCCCTAAGCCAGGAGCTACTGGTGCTCTACTTCTAACTAGAGCTTCTTCTTGACCCTGAGTTTCTTTCTATCCAAGCAAACTAAGTATTTAAAAAATAAATCAAATAGGTATCAATTGAATTCACTATAGGCTTCTCAATTATGTGAATATGAGAAGCATTATTATATGGCATGTGGGATTCCTTCCATCTTCCTTGTCAAAATGAAGTTTTCTTGGTTGAACAATCATACTTTTGCAGTCATGTATCTTTTTTTTTTTTTTTTTTAATACAGCTGATAATTTTTTTTTTTAATTTTTTTTTTTAATATTTATTTATTTATTTTTTAGTTTTCTGCAGACACAACATCTTTGTATGTATGTGGTGCTGAGGATCGAACCCGGGCCGCACGCATGCCAGGCGAGCGCGCTACCGCTTGAGCCACATCCCCAGCCCGTCATGTATCTTTTGAGGTCTGAAATGATACAGAAGTTAAGATGGATCAAGTTCTAATGTTTCTAGCTGGCGGGAGATGCACCTGAGCATGGGAAGGAAAACACCCATTTGCTTTGTGTGTGAAAACACCCATTTGCTTTGCGTGTGAAAACACACAAAGATATTCACTTCCACATGTCTCTCATTTTTCTTTAAATATGTGGCACTCTTATATTTTCCACTTAAAAATTAACATATTAAATTTCTAGTCATAATCATATACATGTATAGGGTACAATGTGATGTTTTGATATATGTATATAATGTGGGATGATTAAATAAAGCTAATTAACATGCGACACACCATTTCATATTTTACCACTTTTTTTTTTTCCTTTTCTATTTTCAGTGCTGGGGATTGAACCCAGGGTCTTGCATATGCTCAACATGCACTTTACCATTGAGCTGCACTCCCAGCCTTTCACTTTTGATATAAATTCAAGCCCAAGAAATATTTTACTTTCCTTTTGACTCTTTTGTATGGAAAGAAAAGTAAAAGTAATAATGATGAAAAAGGCCCTTTGCCACTGATGTTGACATAGAACAGGGAATGGTGGGGACCCTGGAAAACCAAGCATCAAATTGTTGCTGTAGGTAATGAAAGTCCTGTGTTAGTAGATGACCAGCTATTTGATGATTAATAAAATTGTCTTTGAAAACAAATTTATTATTATTTTCTAAGGAGATTGGTCTAGTGGCTAAGTGTTTGGCTCTAGAGTCAGCCAGCCAGGGTTCAAACTCATCTGTACCTTTGTGTAGGCTTGGGTGGAATACTTAATCTTTGAGCCTCAGATTCTTGCTATAAACCAATGCTAATAATGAAAACCACACCATAGGCTTGCAGTTAGGTAGTCCATTAGCAGAATTCAGTATCTGGCATACATGCTTAACAAACTTTAGCTGCTACTATATTATTTGTCAACACTGAGTAGGTCTCAGAAATGTGGTGGCACATCAGTGGGCCACCACCACAGAATGCATATTTATGTCCCACACTAATTTATATATTAGAACTCTAATCCCAGTGTGCCAGTATTTGAAGGTGAGTCCTTTGGGAGATAATTTAATGAGGATTCAGTGAGGGAAGGCATAGGTATTGGTGGGCACATTGGATAAAGACACTATTTGTTGAGCACTCAGTAAATTATCCTCCAGCCTGGGAGTTAGTTCTATTTTATACCACTTTATAGATAAGAAAACTGATAGCAAGTTAATTCTCTTGAGAAGTTGTGCATTGGAGCTCTCCAGCAGTGCCATTGCTTAACACTGGCATTTCAGAATTTTTCCCCACATTGTTTGTCTATAGCCTGTTCGAGTCTGGTTATAAGCCCCCATACCTATTACCACATGGTGTTCCCCATCACGAGCTTCTCCTGCAGATCCAGAATTGTCTGTTGTGTCATAGTGAAGGCCAGCAGGATGTCTTACCTCCAGAATATTTGGTGACCACTGATTCTTCCTAAATTTACACTGTTGAGTGAGAGTCTTGGTTTTACCAGAACACCTCTGTCTTCGCCTTTCTTCAGAATGCCCTTGACTTTCTTTATTCTTATATCTAAGAATGGAAAGTTGTCTCTTCAGAATCATAAATTCCCTACAGAAGACGGAAAGGGAATTAACAAAGGAGATTGATATGGTGGCTAGTCACCAACACATCGAAATTCTCTGTCCGGAAACAATTCTCCTTTCAGTTTGTAGATGGCCAGCTGAGCCATACGGTTCATCTATTTAGCCAAATACGGCCTTTCATCGAGACCAGACGACTGCTTTGAAAGAGTTGGGGTGGAACACTAATGCAGCTGATGCACAGAGGTGGAGCAGAGACAAACCTCTCTTCATCAAATGAATAGCCTAGCAGACTTGGGCAAACAGGCTTAATTATGCTTAATAATGGGAAATTCCCTTTCTCAAAAAAAAAAAAAAAAAAAAAAAAAGCATTTTAAAGGGTCACTTTATGTCTTCGAAATGAAAAGGGTACTGAGTTTTGTTTCATTTTGTTTTGTAGGGGAGTTACTGCCTCTTTAGCAGAAACTGTCTCTAATAGAGTATTTTTTCTTAATCTACAGGGTAATTGAATCTTCAGGCAATTTTTAGCAAATCAAAAGGAAGAAGTTGTGGCATAATGATTAATTTTCTTTCTAATAGTATATAATGCTTTTTTTTTTTAACAACTAAGGGTCTGTGCTGGGGGATGTGGCTCAGGCGGTAGCACGCTCGCCTGGCATGTGCGGGGCGCTGGGTTCGATCCTCAGCACCACATAAAAATAAAAATAAAATAAAGATGTTATGTCTACCGAAAACTAAAAAATAAATATTAAAAAAATTCTCTCTGTCTGTCTCTTAAAACAAAAACAACTAAGGGTCTGAAGATGGAAATTATTTTAATTATGATCGAAGTCCCCGATCACCCATGGTCTGGCTGTTGCTAACAACCCCTTTGACCTCGCCTCCTTCTCTGGTCTACCATGTTTCAGGTACATCTGCTGCCCTTAGGTTTTGAGTATGCCTAGCTTTTCCTTCCCTCCAGCTGTGGCTCTCTGGCTGGAGTATGGAGTAGTCTTTCTTTAGATTTCTGCAGGACTGGCCCCTTATCATTCAAGCAGCACTTCCAATGGCATCTTCCCTGACACCATCTTTATTTTGACTTTGTATCTTTTAAGGAAATACTACTCCTTCAGGTCCCTCCCTTTATAAATATTTTGCTTTATGTATCTGAAATTAGAGTATTTTTGTTTGTATTTCTTTTTTCACTAAATATAACCTCCAAAAACGCACCCTCATCTTGCCTGTTTCATTGTGCTGAGTTTCTAGCACATAGAATAGGGCCTGAAGAAGTTTATTATATGCTTGTTAAATGAATGAGTTTATTTGTAATATAAGTGGTTCTTGAAAACTACCCCAAACTCTCTTGTTTTGTGTACTTAACATAGAGCAGGGGTCAATAAACTTTTGTTTTTTTTTGCAAGTTGCTAAATATAAATATTTTAGGCGTGGGGGCCAAAAGAAATAAATCTTTATTGAAAAAACACTGTTGTTGGGGGAAGGCTACCAAATTTAGCTCATGGGCTCTATTTTGCCAGCCCCCAGTGTAGACCCAATCATTATATCCTCTGCATTCTGGAATATGAAAAGGGCATGGGGTTTGAAGAGTTGCAGTTGGAATTTGAGGCTCAGTTCACTTGGTTTGGAGCTAGGGTATGTGAGTTATCTATTCCTGTTCTGTTAGAAGGAAATGTGTAGTGAAAACTATTCGTAGCATGATAGAAACATTCCAGAAGAGAGACACCCCACAGGTGGTGGAACACAGAGACTATTGAAGAAAGAAAATTCAGTGTCCAGTGAGCATTGCAGGATATGGAAATACCAGGAGAAATATTGTAAGAATTATAAATTGAAAACTTTATTTTGATCATCCCTGGCCAAACTAAGCCAATAGAGGATTTAGTTTTAGATTGTATAAACATATGCATAGGCAGTATGTTTAGAAAATGGAATGATCAGAGATTATGGAGCTCATTATATTCTTTTTCCTCTATAGGAAAAAGAGGTTACCTATAAGCCATTGGACACACTTTTGAAAACTTGAGTTTGTGAAAGGTTTTGTACCAGGGTTAACACAGGCCTTACTGTCCGCATGCAGTAAGACACTAGCACATATCTGAACTTTCCTTCTCCCTTCTTCCCACACCATTCCTCAAGGCAGGAACCAGCCAATCAGTGCGCGGAGTCCCTAGCTTTTTCAGATTTTCGAAGTAGTTTATCTCTGCAGTTGGGTTTCTCTGTTTCTTCTTCAGCTACGAAAGGGTTAAAGAAGATACAAAGTCGATCAGTGGAAATCTTTGTGAAATTCCAAACAATGTGTTTAAAACACCATCATCTCAAGTCAAAAACATATAGGATTTCTTTTTTTCCTCTCACCTACCAATCATTTTTAAAAATTGTGGTAAAATCCACATTTATATAGGATTTTGAGATTTCTGTTAGCTAAATGATGCTTCTCAGTTACCAAGAATCTATTTACAATCACTCCTTGAGTCTTAATTAGAGTGACCTTGTGGAAGTCATTTAATCTCTCCTAGGGTCTGCATTGATAAAATGAAGACCACCTGTGGGGTTCCTTTTATAAAGCATGATGGCATCTAGCGAAGCTAGCTAGGTTCAGTTTGGTTGAAAATGGGAAAGTTAGTGAAGCCCATATATTCTTCTGAAGCTACCCTAAGCCTGCTTTTCAGTGCTATATTTACAACTTGCTTCTCCTTCAAAATTAAATGGTATCTTAGAATGGCTCATGAAGATACAAATGACACAGTTTTGAAGAGTAGGATATTTGTTTTCTGGGATCTTTTCATCAGAGGATATAAAGGCCATTTAGAAGACATGGGGGAGGCACAGATGGTCCATGTTTCAGGCCCTGGCAAGGTGAATGTCTCAAATGAGTTTCATCAGTTTTCTGTTTGTTTGTTTCTGTTTTTCTCTTTCTTTTTTTAAATGACATGTTTTCAACCTCATGAATGAAGAAATCTCAAGGGGACTCCTAAAGTAGAGATGCTGTCCCAGACCCACATGGAAGTCCGAGTGCTCGGGACGAGTCCCCATGGGGAACAGACAGTTGGCTTTTGTAGCTTTTCAGTTCCCTTCCTTTCTGCCTCACCCAGACCTAACTGTTCTCTGAAGTCCTATTCATATTTCATGTTTTTCAAAACACTTTTGAGATCATCCTAACTGGAAGCGCCCTTTCTGTCCTCTGAGCCCTCCTACTTCTTAATACCCCTTTGTGGCATTTGTGTCTGTTGCTCTGCACTGTCACGGTGTTCACCCGTCTCCCCTCTGCTGGGCCATCAGGTCTGTAATGATCTCAGCCCAGTGTGATTTCTTTCACTGTTGTCCACCTCACCAAAATAGTCTGGGCTGCCTTGGGTTCCAGCAGCTTTCCCTTACTCTGTGTTCCCTGGCACTGTGCTGACTGTGATCCTGCAGGCCAGCCCCCCTCATTTTTCTCTATGTGACTTGGGAAGGCATGGAGTGTAGCTCATTCAGTTTGTTTCCCTAACCCTTTCCCTGTAACCTCTGCTTACTGAATAACACACTGGAATTCTTTTGAATGATTTTTTTTTTTTTTTTTTTTTTTTGCATCTTTTTGGGTGACAGAAACCCCTAAACCCATAAATTGGTCTGAGGGAGAAAAAGGTTCATGGAATCACATAATGAGAAATTCAAGAATATTTGACTTGAGGTTTAGTTAGGTCTTTTAGTTAAATGATGTCATGAGACCCTCTTCACATCTTCCTGTTCCTTGTCTCATCTCTCAGTTCTACTTTTATCTTTACTGGCTTCATTTTGGGGCAGTTTCTAGCATGTGGGGGAAAAGGCTGCTATTGTAAATTTCAGGTGTATGTGGTCCTCATTCATCATGATTCCAAGAAAAATAGCACAACCCTCTCAACTACAGCATCACTCTACATTAAGACCTCTAGTCTTCGCCAGGGCGTGGTGGTACACATCTGTAATTCCAGCGACTAGGGATGCTGAGGCAGGAAGATTGTAAGTTGAGGCCAGCCTCAGCAATTTAGCGAGGCCCTGTCTCAAAAAGGGGGTAGGTGCTGGGGATGTGGCTCAGTAGTTAAGCCCCCTGCTCCCAGCTTCAATTCCTGGTACCAAATCGAGGTACCTCTAGTCTTCCTGGTGTTGTGTGCCATCCCCAAATCAGCTACTTGGCCCAGAGGTAGAGTGTCTTGATTGGCAAAACCAATGCCATGTGTCTACCTCCATGGATGAAGAGGCAGGGCCATCTGGTTGACCTCCCTATTAGATCATGTGAATGAGGAGATGGGGTAATTCCCTTAGGCATGTGAAGTCAATAAATATGAGACGCATCAGAGCTAGTGATTAGAATGCCAAAGGCAGATACAGCTTACTCTCAAATTTTACTCTGTATGTGTGCATGCATATATGTACATGTGTATGCATACATTCACTTTAAGAACACCTTCAGTATGTCTTGGTTGTATATACTTTAAATTAGAGGTGCTTGTGCAGAGACCCATCATGTACAGAGGGGGACTGAGAAATTCCTGAAATCACATGGCATTATGTTTAAATATATATACATACACGTACGCGCATGCATGCACACACACACACACACACACACAAGTATTTTTTCTGGGTTAATATTGCATGGCATGTTCTCTTCAACGAAATTAGAAGGGGCTTTTACTTTATAAGATTCTGCAAAGCCAAGCCTTTGGCATGTCCTCTGCAAAATGTTGGGAAAACTTTGGAAAAGGTTCTTTCTAAACTATTTCTGGAACATCAATCATAGATTGTCTTAAGATTCAAATATTTCCTCTGTCTTACAGCAGGATCTCTTTCTTGAATGAAGTTCAGCAGAAAGAAAAACATTGGGTTTTGAGACTTGGCTAAACTTATCTGTGTTTTGTAACCAATTAATTTTGTGGGAGTTTTTGTGTTTGTAGTTGATAGCTTACCAGTTGTGGTGCATGCTAATATAAACAATGGGTAAAAGAAACTAGCTGTTTACATATTTCTTCATGTTTCTCTTGCATAAGGAACTTCTGCAGTATACTACCATTTTTTCTTTTCCATTATGTAATTGTAGACAAGAAAGACCGTTCTGTTTCATTGGAGCCAATTCAGACATTGGAACCAGAAGGAGAAACTTCCGGCTTCCTCTAATTATATTATTTAGCCCTCAAAAATCAAAATGATGGTTTACCCAGCATTGAGTAGAAACAACTAGGCTATGTACTCCTCACTTTCGAGGGATAACTTGAGCAGCCTTGGTTCTAGATTTGGATGTAATGTGAAGATTTATCTTTACTAATCCTAGACCTAGAGCTTATTTCTTCTGGATTTCTTAGATCACAGACTATCTTTTCCCCTTCCTCCTTTCTCAAAATTAGTCATTCCCACATAGTGATTTGATACTATAAGGATTAAATTGCCTAAATAAAGGCAGACACAGGTACTTGTAAAATGGATCCTCTATCTGACTTCATCAGTTTAGAACTCAAAGGGACCTTGAAGGTGTCATCCTGCCTTTCTGAGGATAAACGGAGGCTCAGATAGGCTAAACAACTTAACCAATGTCACAGCTGCTTAAGGAGCCCAGTAGGGATTAAAGCCTAGATTTCTCTTTAGGCTAGTAATTATTATTATTATTCCTCCACCTCCTCCTCCTCCTCCTCCTCC
>NW_026000229.1:53596984-53610800 GCF_001458135.2 Marmota marmota marmota
GTTTTTTTTTTTTTTTTTTTTTTTTAATGCTGTGGACACCTCTTGGAAGTATGGCACATTGTTCTCTAAAACACTGGATGTGCTAATGACACTTATGAATCATCTTTTTCAGACACAATTTAAATGATGTTTCTTCCATCAGAGCTTTTAAGAGAAAGGACCTTGGGCTACCCGTTGTTGGACAATTCTAGGATGGGCTGACTGGCAATACAGAATATTAGGGAGGGGACACCTGAATTCAAGTCCCTACTCTGCTAGTTAGGAGTGGGTGGCCCTGTGCAGGCCACTTAACTACTCAAAGATAGTTGCTCATCTGTAAAATATAAATAAAACCACTTTCCAGTTGCCCGTGTCTCTTCCTCTCTTACAGGCATTAGGTAAATCACATGACACTGTGCACACAAAAGTGCTTAGCAACCTGTAAAGTATCTAGGAAGAGACTGTGCTACTGCAGGGTTGTGAAAGAGGGTGATGCCCTAAGGTTTTAACACTTCACATTCTTTGTGTGTTTATATAAAATAAGCAGTCCAACCTATAATTAGGACAATTGGCTATTACCTACATGGGGACTTCTAGTGCCACCTGTCATACCCAGATCCTTCAAAAAAGGACAGTAGTGCCAAGTTAAACATAGTTTTCTTATTGCTTAATTCTTTTTTGGGTGGGAAGAGAGAGTTGTGACTGATGAATTTTATGCCCAGAACAGGACACCAAGTTTTATTTACTGAATATTTAACCTTTTTCTAGGTTTTTCACCTACCTTTATACCTCTTTTGATATCTTACCAGTTTCATTTTCTTTTGCAGGTTTGATGGTAGAATTTCCAGATTCTTGAGACTTTTCCTAGTTCCTAGTTTTTTCCTTGTTGTATCTCCCCTACGCCCCACACACTTTTACTTCCCTGTCACACGGTCTGTCTTCCTCAAACTCCCTTGCTAGGACAGAGTTAGAGATGAATGACTAAAATTTCAGATTGTGGCCTGTCTTTAGATAGAGTAGCTGGATGGTATTATTTCTAAAAGCTCATTGATTAGCAATGATGATGATTTTTGTATCCTATTGATGAGTTTTACATTCTAGTAACTTTATCTTTCCAGCACGTATATATAAAACCTTGTGTCACTTCCAAGCTTTAAGGAATGCATCCCCAATAAGCTTAAGACTTCTGTTAAGTCAATCTGGCAAAACTTGCTTCCAAAATAGGAACCCTTTGAGTAAAGAGGTGTTACATTATTCATATCAATATGTGAACAGCAAAGGTTCATTTTAAACCCTTTTCTAAAACGAGACATTTGTATTTAAATTTGTAGTTTGATCACTAAGCTGACTCTTAGGTTGTTTCTTAGAAAATAATAATGCTGTAGCCTGAAAGATGTGTTTGTGGTCTGAGGGATGGTAGGTAGAGAAAGAATGGGCTTTGAAATGAGACAGGCCGAGTTTAAATCCTTGTTGGTACCTTATAGTTCTATGGGTTTTGATTATTACTTCATTTCTTGGGACCTTTCTTTATTATAAAACTCTGATATCTGTATCCCAGCATCACTACAAAAATGAACTGAGATGACAATACATGTTGAATGTCCCATGTGGGATCTGGTATTTGGAGATACTCATTAAATATTAGTTTCCATTTCATTTATACAAGTTGATCACAAATTTGGTGTTTTTTTTTTTTTTTTTTTTTTTTTTNCTCCTGCTCCTCCTCCTCTTTCTTCTCCTCCTCCTTTTCCTTCATCTCCTCCTCCTCCTGCTCCTCCTCCTCCTGCTCCTCATTCTTCTCCTTCTCCTCCTGCTCCTCCTCCTTCTCCTCCTCCTTCTCCTCCTCCTCCTCCTTCTCCTCCTCCTCCTTCTTCTCCTCCTCTTCCTCTTCTTTCTCCTCCTCCTTCTCCTCCTCCTTCTCCTCCTCCTGTTTCTTCTCCTCCTTATTCTCCTCCTCCTCCTCCTTCTCCTTCTCCTCCTCCTTCTCCCTCCCCGCTCCTCCTCCTCCTTCTTCTTTTTTTCTAGATAATCCATACTTTCTTGGCAAAGTTTTATCATTTTTATCCCCAAAGCTTTGTTTTTCTTGTCACATCTCAAATGTAAATTCTCTGAGGGCAACAATCAAAATGGCCTTTTTCAGCAATGTGTGCCTGGTAGTAGAATTAGTAAGCAGCAGTGCTAGTAGCAGTAGTAATAGTAATAATAATAGAAATTATTATAAATGCTTATATAAGAATTTATGACAAATATGTAGTTATTATCTATATTTACATGTATTATTTAATCTGAATGGTAATTCTGTGGGCTGAGTACTATTAACATTTTTGTTTTACAGATGAGGAAACTGTAGGGCCTAGAAATATACATAGAAGGTGCTCAGTGAAAATTGCTGGATGATTGGGTTAATCCCCGAAGTTTCCAAAACATTTTGATATTCATTTATGATGTGATGACAAGTCAAGGGATGACATTATTCTGAGGACACCATGGCTTAGAGAGCTTAAAGAGACTGACTGAGGTTAGTTGGGAGAATCGGGGACTACTTTGATGCTGACCTTCAGACCCTGTCAGTATCATTGTGTCCTACAGGTCAAATGCTTGGGAAGCTCCGAGGCAGTGCCTGGTTGCATAATTACCTGCATACTGGCCATTCCAGAGTTCTTCACTGCTGCTTTGTGTAGATCCAGATTGCTATCTGGTATCAATTTCTTTCTACCTGAAGAATTTACTTTAAAGAGTGATGGACTTTGTTCTGGCAGTTAAGCTACCAGATAAGTTACTTGGAATCATTGAGGTCTTTTTGAAACTGCTTTTTCTGGAGCAGCTTGAGTCTCAGATCCTTTTGGGGGTGCTTCCTGATGTCTATGGATTATCAGACCTTTCTACCCCGGCTGCTGAGGGCCTCTGTGAGCCCCAGGTCTGTGTGCAGGTTGATACTTAGTCTGTGATTTGAGGTCCTC
This sequence comes from Marmota marmota marmota, assembly GCF_001458135.2. NCBI lineage: Eukaryota > Metazoa > Chordata > Mammalia > Rodentia > Sciuridae > Marmota > Marmota marmota. The sequence goes on from NW_026000229.1 coordinate 53,599,924, forward strand.
CTTTGCAGATATCCAGAGCTATCACTCCCTTATTCCCACTGAACTTTTATCTCTGACCCTTCAACTCAGCAAGAACTCTGAACTTGGTTGGGATTTCCTCTTCCAGTAGAACCACTGGGAGCAAGTAGGGGCTGAACTCAATGGATCTTATCTTTTTTGATCTTCACTGTCAGGTACTGCTTTTTTCCAGTGACCGACTAAAGTTGTTTCGTAGATTCTGTCCATTTCTCCAGTTATTTATAGTGGGAGGGCCATTCCAACAGCAGTTAGTCCATCATGGGTGGAAGTGGAAGTTTAGTGAAATTCCAAACATGAGCATCCCAGGGATACCGCTGTGCCCTGTTTCTCAAGAATGTAGACATCTTCGGGGCTGGGGATGTGGCTCAAGTGGTATCACGCTGGCCTGGCATGCGTGCGGCCCGGGTTCGATCCTCAGCACCACATACAAACAAAGATGTTGTGTCTGCCAAAAACTAAAAAATAAATATTAAAAAAAATTCTCTCTCTCTCTCTCAAAAAAAAAAAAAAATTAAAAAAAAAGAATGTAGACATCTTCTACTTACTCTCCTCAGTGCTCCATGTTCAAGGTTGCCTGGATGTTACTGGCCAGCTGAACTGAGATTTGAGGCAAGTAGAATATCTGCTCTGGTCTGCTTAAGTTGAGGAGAAAGTCTGACCCCCCCACCACCCCCTGCCCACACACATACACCATCTCTCTTTTCACAAAGTCAGATAGCATGTGGGATGTTGAGATGGCTTGAGAAGCCAGGGGCTCATGTGGCTGAGAACTATTGGCTCTGTATGTGCAAAGTCCACAAATGTGTTGTTCCTCCTTATCTACCAAGACTGGACAGGGGAGTGAGTGTCCACCAGGGCCTTAGGTTAATGAATGAATAAAAAAATGTACAAATTATCATACATACGCTGAATTGCAAAGTTGAGATTTGTGTGTGTGTGTGGGCAGGGGGTAATTCTTGACTGTCTATGAATTGTACCTGAGGAAGAACCAGTTTGACCTGTGTGGTGTGTGTGTGTGTGTGTGTGTGTGTGTGTGTGTATTTAAGTGTCTCTGGGCATCCCTGTTCTGGTTGCTTTTCCAGCATAAGCAAGTACAATTGTTAAGCATATTTTCCACAAAGGGACTGGGTTTTATGTGACACTACCCAATGAGGCGGGGCAGTGTTTATATATATACCTGGCATCCAGGTAAGCAAGAGCATTTGTCATGGCTCTCTTGACTGCTGACAGTAGGAGGGAGACTTAATGAAAACAGGCTGTCCTGGGTGATTGTTTTTCTGGAATGAAAGCTGGTGCCTATAAGGTAACTGATGATTTCATGGTGGGGGGTGGGGATAAGATTTGGGGCTCAGTGGAAAGGTGATGGTGTATTCTGCAGAACTCTTGAAATGATGATGAATAAGGCTTAAGCATTATTTTTTTTTATCATGTCTTCAAGTGAATTGAATATTGCCTTGAATTGCAAAGGAAGCCCAATTTTCTTTACTTTGTTATTTTGAGGTCTCTTTATGTTATATACCCTTTTATTTTGGCTTCAGTTTTCTTATCCTTTAAGAAATACTTACCAGTGTTTACTTTTGTCTTTTGTGATCAGCTGTTATATTTCCATTTGGTGCCCTTTTGTAATTTATACTTTCCATAACTGTTTTTGCTTACTTTTTTAAGGTTGTGTCCAAAGCCCTGAATGTAACAGGATACAGCGTATTGCTATTTCAATAGCTTTAGAATTGGGCTTTAGGAAGCAGGATTTTGAGATTATGAAGTGAATTTGTTTCTGTCGGGTCAAACCTTCTAATAAATGCCTAACAAAAGAATTCTTCAATTAGATATTTTAGTCTGTCATATAATGTTTCTAGGTCTGCTACCTCGAAAGTGGTTGCTCTAAAGATGAAGATAGTAATATATACTTCTGTAGCAAAAAAAAAAAAATATATATATATATATATATAGAATGACTTAAGGGGCTTCTAAATTATAAAATGTAGTGAACATGAATAGCTGTGTGTTGTGTGGTTATAGTGATAAGTTAGGGTGATTCTGATACACAGAGTTGTCTTTGTGAATTATATGGTGGCCTCTCTTACCTTTCCCCTCTCTAAGTTGATTATAAGTTTAAAGGAAGAAATTCATTGCTTGTATTAGTGTTTTGCAGTTGAGCAGATTGTTTTTATTTTAAGGCATTCTGTGAACCAAGGTCAGAGCATAGTTATTTATGACAGTGGAAAGATGGAATGAGACACTTAAAGACTCATTGTGTATCTCTTTGATTAGTTAAGATGGTGAATGGATGTAAAGAATATTAAAAGTATCCAGCATGTTGAAGAGGGTTGATGACTGAAAGTTATTTATTTTTTAAAATTTACCATATTATCATTTTTATGTGTATGGTTTAGTATTAACTATTTTCACGTTGTTGTGAAACAGATCTCTGAAACTTTGACTTTGCAGAACTGAAACTTTTTACCCATTAAGTACAACAACAACAACAACAACAACAAAAATCCCCATTTCCTTCCTGCCCCCAGCCCCTGGTAACCACCACTGTGCTTTCTGTTTCTATGAATCTGACTTCTTCAGATATCTTTTATAAATAGAATCTTACAGTATTTATCTATTTTGTGATTGGCTTATTTCACTCCAGCATAGTGTTCTCAAGGTTGTAGCATGTGACAGGATTTTTTTTCTTTTTTTAAGGATAGTAATATTCCCTTGTATGTATATTGTATATTTTGTTTATTCATTTGTTGAATGGCTTTCTTCTACCTCTTGGCTATTGTGAGAATAATGTGCTGTGAACATTGGTATGTAAATACCTTTGAGACCTGCTTTTAATTCCTTTGGATGTATTCCTAGAGGTAGGTTGCTGGATCCTATCATAGTTCTATCTTTAGTTTTTTGAAGAACCACTTTACCTACTTCCAGAGTGGTTGTATCATTTTACAATCCCACCAATTACACAAGGTTCCAATTTCTCCACAGCCTTGCCAGTACTTGGTATTTTATGTTTTGTTTTGTTAGTAGCCATCTCAATGGATAGGGGATGATATCTTACTGTGGTTTTGATTTTCATTGCTCTAATAGTCAGTGCTGTTGAGCATCTTTTTATATGCATGTTGGATATTTGTATGCCATCTTCGGTGAAGTATCTATTCAAGTCCTTTGCCTGTTCTCTAATTGGGTTGTTCGTTGATCTGTAGGAGTTCTGGATGTCAGCCTCTTACCAGACATATTTTGCAGGTGTTTTCTCATGTTCCACAGGTTACCTTTTCATTGTTGATCGATGCACAGAAGGTTTGAAGTTTGATGTATCCCAAGGGTCTACTTTTGCTTTTGTTGCCTATACTTTTAGTGTTATAGCCAAATTAAAAAACAAAACAAAACCATTGTCAGATCCGCTCTCATGAAGCTTCCCCCCTATGTTTTCTTCAATGATTTCTATAGTTGTAGGTCTTTAGTCCATATTGAATTTATTTTGTATCTGAAATAAGTAATGGTCTGACTTCCTTCTTTTGCATGTAGATATTCTGTGTTGCCAGTACCCTTTGTTGGAGGGACTCTTCTTTCTCCATTAAGTGGCCTTGACTTCCTTGTCAGTGATCATTTGACTATATATCTTAGAGTTTATTTCAGGGATGTCTATTTTATTCCATTGGTTCCTATGTCTATCTTTACACCTAGACCATATTTTAAAAATTATTTTAATACTAGGTTTTCAAATCAGGAAGCGTAGGACCTCCAACTTTGTTCTTCTTTATTCCTGATTGTTTTGGCTGTCAAGAGTCCTTTCAGGGGCTGGGGGTGTGGCTCAGTGGTAGAGTGCTTGCCTTGCACGTGTGAGGCACTGGGTTCCAACCTCAGCACCACATAAAGATAAATAAATAAATAAAATAGAGTGTATGTCCATCTACAACTAAAATAATTAAAGAGAGAGAGAGAGAGAGAGAGAGCTTTCAGAGTCCATGTGACTTTTGGATTTCTCTACTTTTGCAAAAAAAAAAAAAAATCATTGGGATTTTAGAAAGGATTGCACTGAATCTATACATTGCTTTGAGAAATATTGACATATGAACAATATAAAGTTTTCCAATTCATTATTTAATCCATGTGAACTTAAAATTTATTTTCAGAAATGTTTTGTAGTTGTTAATATACAAGTCTTTCACCTCTGTGGTTGGATGTTATTTAATTTTTTAAAGAACTAAATAAATATTGTATTGCTAAATCATTCTAAACTTTCAGAGACTGATTGATAATTGAGGAGAAAAAATGTAATCCAAACCCATGTTGAACAAAACAAAACAAACAAAAAGCTAAAACAGGGGAGTAAGATGAAATAAGGTTTCCTTCTTTTTCTAAGTTTCATTTCACTCTCTAAAAGGAGCCACTTTTAAATGGGCTTTGGTATCTAATTTGGTATCCAGTTTTATCATACACTAACTAACTTCTCTGTTTGCTTGAACATGTGTGTCTATTTTGTATTTATAATATGCCATGTTTATTATGTAACTTAGACTTTTGAGTTAGATTTCTTAAATTGGAAAGTGTTTCATTTTTTTTTTAATGTTCTTAGTTGTAGATGGGCACAATATTTATTTATTTTTATGTGGTGCTCAGAATCAAATTGAATAGCTCACACATTCGAGGTAAGTGCTCTACCACTGAGCCTCAACCCCAGCCCAGGGAGCCACAACCCCAGTCCCATTTTTTAAATTAAAGTATCGTTGACAAATAAAAATTTATATATTTACAGTGAGTATCTCTCATTGTTTTGTGTTGTGAGGGTTCCCTAGATCACTTAACCAGCCCTGTGTGGAGGTTCCCACATTTAGCCCCTGATAACTTTTGGCTGTTTAACAACATTCCTCAGAAATCTGAAGTCCAAACATTGACCACAGTCCAAATACTCCGGGCTTGGTAAGGGAAGAGGAATAACAATTTTAAAACAGCTTTTCATGTTATTTCATTTAGAACAAATTTTGCAAGAGAGACGGTCTCTTTAGTTTGTAGTCTTCTTCAATTACCCAATAAAGCAGTTAGTGTTCACACCCAATTATGTAGAAGATTACAGAGTTGGGTTGGAGAGGACACAATGGCTAGTGAGTGGCAGCTTCCTTCTGATGACAGTGGGAGGACTTTGGATTCTGTTTTGTTTTTGAGGCAGGGTTGGATCAAGAGTGTAGTAACCCACTTAGAGAAATTAAAATCCATGACCCATCCTTCTTCACTTACTGTTTGGCTCCTGCAGTTTCAGAAGAGTTTGTTGAGCTATGTGAGTAACTTCCTAGGGACATTTAGCACACGAAAAGGAGTCACCAATGAGAAATCAAGCTTTCTTGTGACTGCCGGTTATTTCTCTTTTCATCTTTAGGTTGGTTGGATGAAAGGAGATGATGTATGTTCACCAATTCAGCCGCTCAACAGGGCGGGGGGGGGGGCAAAGGGGGGGGCGCTTATGCTGTGGGGGATGCCCAGGAGCTCATGCAGCTTCCTGCCACCCTTCCCTCCTCCTCCCCCCAGCATCTGTGCCTTATTTCTGTTTCGCATAGGCAGGGTAGGCTGTTTTGAAGCACACATTAATAGGAAAGCACCCATCCTTCACTTCGTACTTCCTCAAGACTCTGCCTTTGGGTGCTTCTTTATACCCAGAGATGCTATCATTCCCTGATTCTCCCTAGGTCATCTGGGATTTCTGGAATTCAGTTGGAATGCATTTGACAAAGGAGCCTATCCATGCAACAGGTAGCAGAATAAATTCCTAGTGCCTTAGGTATTTCCCCAAAGCTTAATAGGCCTGCCCCACTGAGGGAGGCTGTGCCATTTGGACCTGATCTCTGTCCTCTGAGCTGTGTGTCTGGGAGTCTGCAGTTTATCACAATTTCAGAAAAAGCCATTGTGTTTTTTTTTTCCAACTGACATTTGCTTTCAAAATAATGATAACTCTATGTCACTGGAACTGCTACTAGTATACTGATAATCATGTTGCAGTTCTCAAAACCATTGATTTCCTTTCCAACTATCTTCAATGAATATTTGAATCAGGCATATAAACTTGGGAGGAGTAGCCAGAAGCAATTAGAGTCTTATCTCATTGGTCTGTTATCAGCATTCAGATCTCAGTTTCATAAAATTCCTTGATAAAATCTGAACTTCATTCTGCATGACTATCCTTTTCCCCTTGTAAATTCACATGATCAACATTTTTTTTTTTTTCATTTCATTCTGTAAGCAGTGTGGTAACTTTTATCAGTTGATAAAGGGGACTCCAAACATTCCACCTTTTAAAGATATAACCTCAGGAATGTGTATTTAAGAACATTGCTGGAAACCAGTTTTAAAATTTCTACAGCCAAAACATTGAGCGTACAAGTTAGTAGGGTTAACTAAATATTATGAACACTTTTTAAAAAGCATGTGAAAATACAAGAAAATTTTGAAAATTGAACTGAATTCACTTCTAAATTTTTATTATATTTGATTGCACCTTACCAAGTAATATGTATTCCAAGTAATGCATTTCATTTAGGAACATCCTGCAGCCTGCTATCCTGAAGTATATGTGTGAAACCTCAAGATTTCCAATAGAACCATAATGGAAATAGAGCCCAATAAAAGAAAACACTAACAGAACCCGTTGTGATCTCTTCTAACTGGCTCTGGCACCATTTGAAAAGCTTCTGATATAATGGCTTTTGTGAGCCAGAGATTCCCCATAAATTGCCACTTGGGACCTGCAGATTTTAAAACAAAACAAAGCATTATTTAAACATTTGTTACATTGTTATCCCTATAGCAGCTGCCTCCAATCTTGGGGACATTTTCATTCTATGTTTCTTCAAGGTTGCATCTTGCATTACACTGAAGTTTTTAGATTGTTGGCTGACATGGAAAAACTTTTAAGTGGGTCATTATGATAAATATGCTAACCAATATAATATTGACAGTGAAGCTGTCTGCATTATGGGTATAGTTTCAAGTATGCACAAAAAGCAAGCTGTGAAAGGGCCAATATAACAGCTAATGATTTTTTTCAGATATATATTTAGTTTTAATGAGGTTATGAGAAGGCTCACAAACATTCTAGTTTTAATAGTATGCTGACACCTGTATATGTACTTATGAGAATTCATTTTCCTTTTGAAACTCTTCCTGTAGGTTCCCCAGAGATAAACTTAGACAACATGGAAATATTAGTCACCATTTATTGAGTATCTTCTATGTTCCAAGCACTTGGCTAAATAGTTATATTACAGCTCAGACTTAAAACAATTCAGGAAAGATCTGTATACATTCACATATGTAGGGTTTTGGGAGGGTTATATATCTAAAAAAAAATGCATATTGGTACAAGTGTAATTTTTTTTCAGTTTTCAGCATAAATAGCTATATATATATATATTCATAGTTGTGTTACTTGACTTGTATCAGTCTGTCTTTTTGTCTGAAAAATGTTAGATCTTTCTCTCTCAGTTCCCATGGACCTAACATGTTGTTTGTAACACCAGTCTTAGGGTTCTCAAGCACTTTTTCTCAAACTTGTCTGCCCACTGGAATCACCATGGAACATGGGAAAATAACCATGCTGGGGCCCCAATGCCAGAGATTCTGATTTTCTTAGTGTGGGGTATGGCATTGGCACTAGCATATGAGGCTCCAACATTTATTAAAACATTTACCTATGGAAGAAAATAGGTGATTCTCTATTACAAATCATGAATCCTGTTTGCTTCCTATTATAAGGCCACAGTGAACTTATCAATAAATCTCTGTGCCCATGTATATTATGTAGGTGAAGTTCCTAGATAGAGACTCTAAGGCTTCTTCTCAGATGTGGTTCAAAGGCAGTACATCACAACAGGTATTGCCAGATCGTCTTCCCCCGCGGTGGTACAGTTCACTTTCCCATCCACAGGTTATTAGACTGTGCATCGTAGGGCTGAAGTCATCTCCCTGCATCCTAGTGTTTTTGTTATTTGTTTATTTTCAAAGGGCTGTTTATTTAAGTGATTATGGAAGTTCCCAACATGAAGAGAGGTTGGGGAAGTCCCATGTGAGAGCTTTATTTCTCTAAGTCTTTATAAAGCTATATCTTTAGAGGCTGACAGGACAAAGCAAAATACTGCCTTCAGTTGTGAACATCAGGGGACATGGGTGTCTCCCTAGAGGCTCGGAGAGTTTTGGTTGGAGAGTGAGTCAGCACCTGCTGAATCCACACACACCTTACACAGGACAGAACCAGAGACCAAGTGGCTTCTTTACTGGCTTTTTTTCTACACTTAAAGCTCTCATATAATGAAAGCTTTTATTATGATCTTTCCATAAGCCTCTTTTGAAGATTTATTATGTAAAGTTTGTAAGTAGGATTTTTATGAAAGGCAAGGTGCTTCTTTTGAAGGGAGTTCCAGTTTTCATAGTGTGACTCCATCTCCTGGGCTTATGGTTTCTGGGTGGCTTCTCCCTGCCTCATCATGAACAGGACTCATTAGGGAAAGCCTGAGCATAGGTGTGGGGCTGGCCCCAATGCATTGCTCTGCACCTTCTCCAAAATGAGCCCCTCTGAGTAGCAGGCCTTGGGGAGAGACTGGGGCTGTAGTAAACAATTCACCACACTGTAATTGGAAACCCAGGAAACACCATATACTTAGCTTTCTATAAACATTTTTTACATTTGTTATGGCAGATGGTGGCTATGTCCACATGTGTTCAGAATGATCTTTCTGAGGCAGAAGTGTGAAAGCCAGTGACCCTGAATCCTTATATGTTCAGGGTTTGTGGTAGGTTTTCACTCTTGATGACCAATTCACAGTTACTTTTCTGGCCAAAGAAGATGCTTTCAGAATTAGAAAATAAAATAATAAGTAGATGAGATCAGTGACTGAGGAAACTATGAAGGGCAATCAGATCAGCATTGCCAATGTCAGTGTACTCAGTGACTAAATGGGGTATGCCGCATGGTATTTTTCGTGCAAGTTTTTGGAATATTAAACCTTTCACATTCTTTAATATGCAGGAAAGCTTTATTATAAGTGCCCTTTTCCACAGTGCCCCGCAAACCCTCAGAGAATTTCCCACAATTTGCAGATAAGCTGACCAACCTACAGAGCTCTTGATTTAGTGATGACAACTGCCTATAGAGATTAAGCCAGCCTCATTCCAGGAATTTGCTCTGCTGATACACTCAGGAATGTCAGAGAAAGGAATCTGGTTAGCATATTTCCACCAAACAGTAGTTAACAAGTATAAATCCTTCCTCCAACTTTTTAATGTGGTTCTGACTTTACGTCACAGTGTCCACTTAAAAGCCATCGGGTACTTGCTGAGTACTTGGAGTGCTAGTCAGAGTGAGAAAAATGGCACACACCAGCTCACTTAGCCCTCAGATCATGCCTGTGAGCAGTTTCTCCCAGAGCTGAGAAGGAATCTTCTGTTGGGGGCAAGTTGATATGCTTCTTTTAACTGGTGAGGGAGAGTTGCAAGATCCATCCATTTTCCCTTTTGCCTGGGCTGTTTGGAAGGTCACACCAAAGTTTGCGGTCTAGCTTTCCTAGATTTTTTACTTTTCTTTATCTACTGTCCCCTGGGCTCCTCCTGTTTCCATGTTTGTCTCTCATTCTATGTTGAAGGTTTGGTCTCATGGGCTTTTTAATATTAAGCTGTCTCAATTTACTTTCTTACAAAATAGAGGCCCAATTATACACAACTCTTCTTCATTTCTACAGGTGATAAGACTAAGCATCAGAGAATCCAAGTGTGTTTCCTTGAGTCTTTTGATGAAAGAAGTGGATGAGCCCATATTTGAACCCTGGTTGCAATTCCACAGATGCCAGTATTGCACTGCGTCTGATTATCAGCCTCCAGGACTGGAAAGCAGAGACATTTGCCCCAAGGGAGAGGGGGGTTCTTTATTGTCACCAGAAAGAGGGCTAATTTTAACTAAGATTCTTTGTTCTAGCGGTGTTTCATTTTCTCCTCTTGCAATTGTATTAAAGTCGTTTGGCATAAAAATAGTAGGAAGAACATAAAAGAGGAAGGTAATTAGTGAGCTTTAAAATTTGCTTTCAGTAAGCATGAAGATAAAAAACCCTTTGGGCAAATTTTTCTTTATTTTTAGTCCAGGGAACTGAGCTAAACCATCTTTGGCCAAGTGTTCCTGTGACCTGGTGTTCTTCACAGAAGCCTGTGTAGAAATAAAGATTACACCCACCTAACAATGAAATGTCTTTGTAAGCTCTAGTTATAAATTGAGAAGGAGTCAGATTGAGCTGCATCCGATTTGGGGGCTGTGAGGACAGGCAGTTATCACTTCTCCCAGGGGCCCCGGGTCTTCTGTTCTCACTGGGGAGAGGGACTCCATATTACTGTGAAGATGGTGGCAGGAGTCCTCAGCTCAGACAATCTGCAGTCCCCTCCCCCCCATTCGTATTATACTTTGAAGATCTAGAAAACAGTTGTTGAAACTAAATATATATCTATGCAAATTCTTTTCTCTCAATATGCCTGAATAAATTTAGTTGTGAGGAAGTTAAAAGAATGCCTGAAAAAGTCTTTCTTTTTTAGCCAATGTCTTTCCATATCATTTGCATTTCCCATGTGGATGCACCAAAGACTGCTATCCTTGTGTGAGAAGGTCTTAAAACTTAAGTACCTGAACTGTGGTCATTGTGGTAGGTAATGTTTTAAGAGGCAGCTGTATTCACAGGTATTTGTGAAGACCAACTTCAGGAGGGCACTCCATTTGGATCAGCTGAGGACCAGACCATGTAGAGTACAGGTGATTGCCGTTGTCTTGCAACAGATACACACACACACACACACACATATACATATATATATGTATGTGTGTGTATATGTATGTATGTATA